>NC_133577.1:76948018-77086517 GCF_964106895.1 Numenius arquata
GAAAAATGTGAAATACCTTTTCTCTCTAATTAATATAATGCACTGTGGAGTGACATGGAAACTTTTTGTTGGTTGTCTAGCTGCTCTTAATGCTGACTTCAAATTATAAATGCTTTAATACATCATAATACAGGTGATACACAGAAACGTTTGGCATGAAAACAAATGCCCATCTTAGTTTGAAAATAATGAACTAAAATCAACCAGTAAATTTGATTTTATGCAGACTCTTGCAAAGAAGTCATTCTAATGATATTGTGGTTCTTAATGGAGCGGCTCTCATCAACATACTAGGTCTCAGTCAGAGTACTGAGGATTATGCATTGGCAATGAAGTAAAATGTCAGGATTGAGGATCCTGTTTGTTTATAAACTAAGCCACAAGCATCAAAGCTTGAAGTCAAAGAAAATGTGTGTGTATATATATATATAAAAAAAATTCTAAGCAGTTGACAGTACCACAGATGCACAGAATGTAGTTGAAATGTGTATGCTGTGAAATCTAATGAGCAATCTTGCTCTTGCTGATGAAGCTCTTGTCAAGACTGAACAATTTATTCTTTATCACTGTGGCCGTACCAGTGACAGCACAACTGTTAAAATCACCAGATTAGTTCTATTTTCCCATAAAAGTAAAAACAGTAGAAAACATTCTACCCACTCATCCCGCATTGATGCAGCATATTCACTGAGCAGCCCTAAAAGTTAGCTGCTGGCACCAAATGGTCTTAAATGTGATCACTAGCAAACTCGGAGCCATGTGGAGAAGGAAAGGTAGAGAGAGATTTCCAGCCTGCGTGGAAAACTCTCCTAAAGCAAGAGTCGTTGGAAGCTGCTTGCATAGAAAGACTAAAAAGCCTTACATATACCCAGAAGCTGCCCCACAGCATTGTGCTGTCTCACTGCAGTACAGCATAAAACGCAATGGGCAGGTGGTAGGTACACAGAGAAAGTGTGTTAAATTGAAAAAAGGAGTAAACATACCTACTTGGCATAGAAGGGATGCGTGAAAATTTTGTAGGACCTATGTAAAAATTAAGTAAAATCCATTTTTCTCTCAACTATGCAACAGAAGGTGCCACCTGCAGAAATCCAAGGGTCATACAGCATATGGTAATATTTTTTCCTTCTTTTCTCTAAATGGTAGGAAAAGTCAGTTAGTGGCTCCCCTCCCTTACTAGTTTCTCTTTGTCACTTTTTCATGGCAGATTTCTGACAACACAGCTATCCTAAGAGATACAAGTTGCTCATCATGACTGATGTGCAGAAGACCCCAGTGTGAGGGGTTTCTCAGACCTTCTGTTGGCAACTCCAAGCTTGGGGCATGCCGTTTCAGTCTATGCATAATAGCCATAGCAAAACTGCATCTTCTGAGGTGCAGTTTGGTTGTGTTCATGGCATACTCTGCTGCTGAAGTACAAAATGCAGTTTTGTATGTGACTTAGAGCTCCATTCAAATTAAGGGCACTTTAGTAATATGAGAAAACAGTCTGTATGGGGAGAATTGTCATGTGAGGGTTTCCTCCAGGTGAGCCAGAGTTACAGTTTTTTCTAATAACAGCAATGTAATTCTGGGCTGCACAAGCTGATGTCACGTCAGACCCAACACCTGCGGTTTAGACAGGTCTGCACTTCTGTTTCCTTCTTGACTGATGATTTACTTTAGCTTGTCAGTGTAGGCATATACTGCGTTGTTCTTCATGCACTGCTAACCGGAGCTTTCTTTGAGGAAGTTAGGCTTTTTTTCAGAGATTGTCTCTATAAGCAATTTCTCCAGTAGCATGATATGCCATATCCCATTAAAGATTACAAAGGAGAGTCAGCAAGCATGACAATAGATTTAAAAAAAAAAATAAATGTTTACATTTATCTATTGACTTGAGAATGTGCAAGTGAAAAAAAAAATTGCCTTCAATAATTACATTGCTGCAAGAAACGGAGCTCAGAGATCATAGAAAGGACAGTGTCGTAATTGCTTGTAGTACTAAACAGTTGATACAGTGGGGAATTTGAATTGCTTAATGAACTGATTTAAAGGTAGATATGTTGTGTCCTTTGACAATGACTGCGTATGTTCTACCAGACGCCCCATCTGAGACAGGTTTTTAATTGTTCTCTGTTCCTCTTTCTTCTACCACTTATACTAAGATGAGGCAATAATATCCCTTCAGTAATGGAAAGACATGAAATGTCTGTACAAATCTATACATTTTGAAAATCTTTAGGCATCTTAAATTTGGGTAGGCATTTTCACTGGTACCCTTATGCTACGGCTTCAGCAGGAAACACATCCAAAGGTCTTCCAGTTACATAACAATACATATACACTAGTTGATGCTGTCTTGCTTTCTCACATTGGAACCCGCTGTGAAGCAGATGAGTATAACTTCTGTATGGCAGAGCTCCATCCGAGAAATCTCGTGGGTGCAGATCCTTTTCCTCTCCTGTGGTTTGGGTGGCTCTCACTCTTCACTGGACTCTGGTTCTCATGCTGGTACTTTATCACTGTAATGTACATGCCGGCCTACCCACCCAAAGCTCTCCCACAGAAGATATGATACCAGGAAATGCTGCCTTTATAATTCACTTTCACTTAGGTCATCTCGTTCCTTTCTCCCTCTCCATCATCCTCCTCCTCCCTCCCGCCAAAGACTCATTTCCTTTGATATCAGAGAAGAGCAGAGACAGTTAAGCAGGCAAATATGCTATCAGCCAAACTTCTGCCATTCCAAGGAGCTCTATAAACCTCCTGAAAGAAAAACAGATTGTGTGTGGAGGGCAGCTTCTGTGCCAGGACCCTTCTGAACTTTGTCCTCAAAAGGAGGGGGCAGCTGTCACCTTCTACAAGCAAGCGAGCAGGCCTGCTGTGAAAATATCAAGGTTATTAAAGATTAAATGCTTTAAAGGTGGGTTGCTAAATTCTTCTGTGGATTTGCAAGAGACTGCATGGCTTTCAAGAGTGCTGGTGGTGCTTGAATTCAGCATTTTTGTTAAAGCTGAGGCAGGTGGGCTCCAGAGCATAGTTTGTAACCCTGCTTTGTGTGTCCGGGCCCCTGCCCCAGCTGTGTGTTCAGATTAGAACTAGTGTGCACGGTCCTTTTCTATGCCCAGGGGAGGGAGCCAGGGCGTGCTCTGATCTCAATCCGAGGGACCAGATTGTGCAGGACACTACAGGTTGCACCAGCCTCAGCACCGGGACACAGCCTTGAGACCTGCACTGCAGCGATGACAATGGCATGCAGAGCACACCAGGGCAAGCAGTTGGCTGCAGGCCCCTCTAGAAAAGTCAGAGTCCATTTATTCCTGGTTTTGCACAAACATTTAGGCATCTAGTTTAGGCTCCCAGGGCCAGGGTTTGGAGGGAGGCACTTGGAGGGGTTTAACTACCGCTCACTTTGTTTTCCTGCAAATCTTCCCCAAAAGAACAAACGGTGTGTTTTAATCGGCACACAAAGCTGGAAGCACTAGGGCTTGGTGCATTTGACTTGGGTGATTCAAAATTTGATAAGTAGCTGTGAGAATGGCAGGGAATTCTGCCATTCTTTCTGATCCCCGCTAACCCTGGCTTTGCAGAGAGTTAAAAAGCTCTGACCCAGCCACCTGAAACAATTAAGTCACTTTTCTTGTGCAGCGGCTCGGGGCATGTAGTTCTAATCAGAGACTCAACAGAGACTCTGTTTTAGACTTTAAATGATTGCTGAGCAACAACAGAAATTTGAAAATATCCCAAATGGAAAAATGGTATAGTTAAAAGCCTTTTCTGAGATTTTTTTTTTTTTCCTCTGGAATTATGGAAGACAGTTTAAAGGACTTAAACAGAACTTTGGTGCTGCAAGGAGTGGATGACAGAAAAAGGCAGGCAATCAGAACACACCTTTATTTTCTGACAAAAGCTGGTTTTGAAGCACTAGATGTATTAAATAGTTTTCTGCTAACTCAAACAGTAAAACTCAGTTATGAAACCATGTAACAGGAATTTGAAAGGTGTTATGTTTGTACAAAGATGGAAAGTCTGGGATATCCTAGGTTAGGTTGCAAATAGTTTGAAGAGGCAAACCATGTTTTCACTACTTGCTGTCTCCTGATGTCCCTCATGAAAAATCAGGCAGTAACAAAGCTTCAAGGCCAAGAAAAAGAGAGCCACTAGAGAACCAAAGCTACTGGTTAGAAAGAGAAGAATTTGCCAAATAGAAATTTGGCAGTCCATACAACAGCTTACGGACAATATACTTGATTTTATATGGTTTGAGAGAGGGACCTAGACAGGCTTAAATATACATCTATGGAGCACTGGAGCAGAAACTGCTCTGTTACAATCTTTATATATGCAATAGGTAGTCATAAAGTTAATGTCTCATTGCTAAGAAAAGGTTGGGCACTCCTCTTCTAGAAAATTCAAAATGCTGTAAGAAAAGATTTCAGAGAGAGGTAAAAGGCAGAGTACACACACAAAAAATCTCCACATAAAAAGCTATTTGTGTTGTGAAAAGCAAAATAAGCCAAGACAATCCCTTATATTTAGAACAACCACCATGCTTCTTACAAATTCCATGGTTTGGAAGGAGTTTAATTTTGGCAGTGTACTCAACACAAACAAAAAATGCGAGTCTCTGGGACACGGTGGGCAGTGCTGCAGTGGAAGATTAGTGGGCTATCACATTGATGTGTATTTTTTTCAGTTAAAGGCAGGTGCACAAGCCAGCAAAATGGGGCATTTGAAAACAACAATAGGCAGTGAAAGCAAAAAAAAATGTGTTTATAGCAGTGAGCATACCCTTTTTAACAGAATATGGGGCATATAACAAAGCAGGAGAGAGGTGTATTTCGTAGTATCAGGAAAAACCATCTAACGATCTGAAAATATTCAGGCATTGGTCCTGCAAGCAATATCCTCTTCTGGGACCAAGAAGCAAATATCTGAGGGAGAATATGAAGTTGTTTCAGAGGGATGCAATTCTTCTCACCAAAGAAGTATGTTTTGCCCCTATCATAAGAAAAGGTCTTCTCTTAAGCCGGAGGCTTCAGGAGGAGCTGGGTAGACCCGCTGCTCTGCGAGCTGTGGAGCAAACAGGCCTGCGAACAGAGGGGATGCTATCAGAGCCTTACCCAGTGCTTGCGGCAGGCTTTGGGGCAGTGGCTGTCAGCCTCCTGCTGCACGTGAAGCCTCAGATGCTATTTTCAAGTACGTTCACATGCTCCCCCCTCGTGAGAAACGCAGGTTCATTTGTTTATCACAAGCCGGGAGTGCGAAAGTGCTTGTAAATAGCACTCTGCCATCTCGCCCACGTGGAGCCCTCCTTTCTCTGGGCAAGGACCTCGCCAGTGTTGCCTCCTTCCCTCTAGCTGCTATATTGCCATCACCTCCTGCTTTAGCGCAGCTCCCCACGTGGGCCCTGAAGGCAAGCACCACGCTCAAACAGCCCTTGTAGTTGTCGCAGGTACAAAAGCTAGTGGGGCTTCAGCAGAGTCTCCTGGTAACTTCTGAAGTGTCCAGAGTGGCCTGCTTTGGTCCCAACAAACAAAAACATAAACTCTCCACATTGCGTTATAGCCGAAGTTCTCTAGCAATGCGCTTTGCGTGAACAAAAAGGTCAAAGTCACTGTCAATTTGTCTTTACTCACAAACAAGGAGTGAAGGTGAGACTCCCTGGATTGCTGAACTAAGTGGTTTTCTGCCCAAACTACCTGCCTGAATCAGCAACCTGACCGTGCAAAGCTGTCTAATGGGCAGAGGGTTAGAAACCACAATAAAGAGGCTCCAGCACGGAGGGAGTAAGTGACAATTCAGTTTGTTTGCACCCCTTTGAGGCGAACAGAAGCGTAGCCTTTGTAACAGCGTGGTTTAACATTGGAGGTTGGCGGCATGCACATCACAGGCGCTATAAAAACTGAATGTCCGTGTGTTGAAATAAGGCAGACGTCATTGACCGTAATCCACAGGAGTAAGAAAGGGTCACATATTTTTGTCTGATAGATGAGCACTCACTGAAACCGGCCACAAAGCGTGGCGGGTATTGTGTTGGGCAAGAGCAGCCTGCCATGACCTAACCCTAGCCGTGACCAGGAATAAAAGTTACTCTTTCCAATACGCATGTTATTTGAACACAAATCTGGATGGCTGCTGGCATAAATTGCTGTTTTTCCCACAGGTTATGAAATTAATCTTACCAACAGTATATGCTACAAATGTTAGTTCCTGGATACTTTTCCTCTTTGGTGGCTTTTCTTCTTGTCTAGTTAGTACAGAGATAAAAGTTCAGTGCCTTCTTGTTCAGTAATTTATTTAGTCTTTTGAAAACAGCTTGAGAATTAACACTGAATTTGCTGGGAAGAGAATTTGCAGGAATTTGAAGTATTCATTGAGCCAAAGACTGGGAACAAATTGCTAGAGACATCTGGGAAGTGGGATACCCATGTTGTAGTTGTGAACACTTAAGTGTTTAATTCAAAGTGAGCAGTGTTATTAGTGAGAAAAGAGTTATATTGCAATCTTCTCTAAGTGAATAGTTAAAGCATTCTCTTAAAAAAAAAAATAGGCACCTTTTGTCAATAGTTTTAAAGCTACTGCATCTCACATTTTTTGGCAAGCTGTAGCTTTTTATTCATTTGGTAAGGTTCATGTTAGTTTACTTCCTTTGCTTTATTTTCGGTTAAAGACGCCCGAAACAAGGAAAACATATTTTGGTTTGGATTGAACATTTTTTTATTTTTTTTTTTTTTAATTGAAAAAAAAATGGTTTGGATCAGATAAAGGAAAGTACTTTTGTTCTGTGTGCTGAGACAGCTGGAGAAAATTGTTCATACAACCTAATGCCAGCCCATTGAGGGGGAATAAAGAGAGGAGAACAAGATTTATTCATGTTCAATGATCTAAAGCCTCTGTGACTGTAAGATCCTTAGCTAGTGGTGACTTGGCATGATCCGTGGCATCAAATATATTTTAGGAGCCAGGCCTCTTCCAACGGCCTGCCATTTGTATAGCAAAAATTCATTAAAGCAGGGACAGAGATTATAGAGAGAAATCGCACTGGTATACTTACATTTGGATTTTATTTACTGTTCTAATTGCTTCCTCACACACCACTTTGCGTGAACCAGCTCATATCCAGAAGAGGCAGAGCCATGCACAGGAGATTGCATGGAAAAAGCTGGGCTCTTGAGCCCTGAGACAGCTTTCTGTGGATGGGACCGTGCTGCTTCTGGAGCCTAATTAGCTCGTCTGCATGGTGCAATATTGGGCTCGGTGAACTTGCCCTGAGCGGGCAGCAGCTCAGGGCTCCACGCATCGCACTCTGATGCAGATACCCAAACACTCACAGGAAGCCAGCAGGCCAAAGGAATGCTTTCTGCAGACCAGATCTGTACATTTAACAGATCTGTTAACGTTAAACAAAGGCTTGGCTCAGTCTTTGTGCAGTGAACTATTTCCCAACAGCCATTTTAGACTTTTTTTTTTTCTTTTTTTTTTTTTTTTTTAGAAGACAACAAACGGGTTACCAAAAGAGTTAGCTGAGGAGAGTCTTTCTCAGAGAAGCACAGCACTGTGGATGTGACCTGAAAATGCACCTTTGCCCCTGACACTGAGGACGGAAGCGTTTGGCTGTTTAGACAAGTCTTTCTCACTTCTGTCTCTCAAAGGTACCTGGAAATTATTTTAAATGCTTCATAGTGCAAGTTGCAGAGCAGGTCATTGAGCTTATGCTGTCAGGCAGTTAATGTTTAAAAATCACTTATTTTCTGTTTTCATTGCTGTACCTCAGAAGAAATATATTCTGTTTTATCTAAACAGAAATAGATCTGACTACTTTGCTTGCAAAAACTGCCTGTAATGTAGTTGAAGGGTTTGTTACTGGCCTTTTTTCATTTCCAAATGAAGTAAAAAAGAATTAATTGCTCATCTGCTACTCTGACATCAAGGAAAACTAACCCATAGAAATTGTTCTGACATAGCTTAGAAATGGGCTGGATGCCAGTGAGGGAACACAGGGAAGCTAAAAGCAATATAATTTTGCTTTATGCAGTTCTCTTATTGCTGCACTACTGCAGTGCAGCCTGCTAGTTAGGGCCTGAGTGTCTCAGACTTGTTTTTCTTGCTCCTAAAGCCATGAGCAGCTTTGGTACATTAAGACAAGGGACAATGAACTTGATACTCACCATCTTAAGAGACTTCAGCGTGCTTAATGTCTCATGAGCTGGGAAAATGAATTAAGAAAAAATTACATACTCAAATCTCACAGATTGTCTCGATAAAGCTAAAACTTTTAACAAATCCCTGGATAGCTTTTAAAGGAATAGAAAACCAGAGCATGACCAGGTCAAGGAGGATGGTAGGACAGCAGGTTCATTTAGACTACAAGTTTCAGGAGCCAAATGTGGTTTAAGCCAGAGAGAAGTCAAGTTGCTCTAGACATCTAAGATGAGAAAAAATAATGTGATTGTCACTGCCTACCTTGAAGAGAACAGCACTTAAGCATCACACTTGTCTACTCTTGGAGAATGCTTGGGAGACCAGGCCAGCGGTCTGACTACCATAATTCTCATCTGTGTTAAGTCTGAGCAGAATGTTACAGGGAAGGCTGCGGGTGTGACTTGCTCTCACTTGTGGTAGGTAGGAATCCGATACTCAAACACAGAATTGCTTCTTTAGTGTCCTGGTATGTGAAAAAATTGGATCTATAAATGCAGAGAATGACTTCTCCCTGCAGCTCTATTCCAAGGCCCATGCTTTAAGTCTATTCCTCCCTTCAAAGAGATGCCTACTGGCAAACTCGGGGCTATTTTTACAGAGCAATCACTGAAGATGCTGGAAAAAAAAAATTAGAGGCAGAGAAATCTCCTCTTTAGACATAACCAATCAAAAAATGCCATCTCTGTACCATGCCTGTGGGCTGACTCTGGTGCCCACGGTCTTTTTTTTTTAGCGGGGGGGGACAGGGCAGTTTAAAAGGAACTAAAATTGAAGTGCTTTGCTATGGCTCTTCTAGTATAAAGGAACCTGTGTTCTGAAGCACTTTTTGGCTGCAGCTGGTGCCAGAGAAAGGCAAAAGTAAGCTGCTAGATCCATTTCAAAAGTTACCGCAGGGAAATATGACAGTCTCAGTTATAAGCCATCTTCTGTTTCATTAGAGAGGCTAGCCTCCAATTTTACTGCAATGCACTGCAGGTAGCCAAGCCTCCAGTGGGGGAAATGTGAACAACAAAATTAGTTTTGTTTTCAAAGAAAAGGAAGATCGAGAAAACAAAATGAAGATTTCTTAAGTTTCATATAGCTGTAGTCATACCTTGCTGTGTATCGCGAGAGTCAATTAAATGCTGCAGGTTTTTTGGAAGCGCTCCTGATTCTCAGACATTCTCTCTTTGGGGTTTTAACTGTGGTTTAACTGTCGTAGCTTTATCTAGAGCTAAGCAGCTTGCACCAATTTCAGGTTGCTGCTGCTTATTAAAAATTGAACTATACCTTTTCTCTGTTCTGAAGGGATATAGCTGAGGTTCTGAGTGGCTCTGAAATTGAGTTTGTAAGTAGGAAATACATGTGGCATTTACTAGACTGCATGAGCAAAACTAGCATTGGGGGCTGCTTTTGCAAAGCTAGAATGACTTTAACTGAGAACACTGCTAGTTTTCCACCATTTTGTCCACAGGAAAAATTGGATTGAAAAAGAAGTAGCCTTGTCTCTAGTGATTTTGTTCCTAGAAATGAAATTAACTACTTTCTGGTAAGCTGCAACTCAGGCAAGTACAGTTCAGGCAGCCACAGACAATTCTGCTGCTTATTAAGCTAATCAAAATTGTGTCACTTGCTCCCCCCACTTATGATTTGCCTGTTGCCTTCTCACAAAACAAAATTAAGCTCTTCAAAGACTATTTTTTAAACTGTTTTTGCTCATAGCAAAATGAAGACCTCATAGGAGTCTCCAGGCGCTACCAAAGTACAAGTAATTATTTTTTTAAAAATGCATTTCTTCATCACTGAACCTTTTACTACTGTCCTTGCCCTCCTAATGTAATAGTAATAATGAACAAAATGCATAGAAAAAAGTTTTTCAGGATAGAAAGTCAAGACCAATGGCCTAATTTATAATAACCAGCTAAAATGCAATTTTTTTAAATTTAAAAAAAATAATAAAAATAATCATCTCCTTATTGCCAGGAACGCAAAAATACATTTTCACATTCTAGCTGCGGATATTCTAAGTCAGCTAAGTTACCTCAAAACACCATCACCTACCTAAGCTAATGAGCTGGCTTCATGCTGAAGCACATGAAAAGTATTTCATATGTTTTGTTTTACAAGGTTCAAATGTACAGGTCATAATCTCCACCAAAAAGACAGTAACAAATAGTTTAGAGAAGATAGTGTCTTGATTTAATTGAGATTATTGCCAAGTGAATGTGATCTAGTAGTTGGAGACAGAGCTGTTTGCTTTCTAGATGCTGATAATATAACTGGTAATATATGAGATTGATGATATGTTCTTCAGTTAATAGCAGCTGATGACAACATATAGAATTTGGGATGCATGAGAGGTATGAGGAGAAGTATAATTAATGCTGATGCTCTGTTACTGCTTTGCTCTTTTATTATTTTGTTAAATTATTTATGTTGAATTCCTTCGTCTGGCTAGATTCTATTCCATGCTTTTAACGCGTGTGGTGAGAGCAAGAATGTGTATGTTATGCAGTTCAAATTGATAAGAACCGAGACAAGCAACAATATAGAAAACAGAGTGGCAACTTCCTGCATTAAATTCACTGCATTTTAAGATAGGTGTTTGCTAAGGCCATGTGAAAATGTTTATGCCCATTACTCCAATGTTTGTGGGACAGACCCTATATTCATAGGAGTACAAGTCTCTTAAATTTATTTGAGGCTTTCTAATATGATATAATGACTATTTCTCCCTTCAGGATAAATGCAAGGAGATTGCAGTCCTATGTATAGTTAAGCTTTTTCTATTCGTTTGGCTCTTCAATTGTTTTTTACTGCAGCAGTTTTTGTGGTGACCTATTGTATCACCAGGAGTAAAAATGAACCTTTTTGTCATTGCATTACTGCCACCACCCCCAGACTTTTCACAGGCTTTTTAGAATTAAATTTATGGCCTGCTTTATATGCACAATTAATAGTAACACATTCTCCTATGTTTTTATAGTCAAAAACAAGGAATAAAATTCAACAGGATTTTTTCTTCTGTATACATTTCCTATATGCATACCTAAAAACAATTTTACAGCTAAACTAAGTCTTAAGCTGGACATGAGCAGGCAATGTGCACTTGCAGCCCAGAAGGCCAATCGCATCCTGGGCTGCATCGAGAGATGTGCTGCCAGCAGATCCAGAGAAGTGATTCTGCCACTTTACACTGCTCTGGTGAGACCTCACCTGGAGTACTCTGTGCAGGTCTGGAGCCCTCAATATAGGAAGGACATGGACCTGATAGAGGAGGGCCAGAGGATAGAGAGGACCTCCAGAGGAGGGCCACAAAAAAGATCAGGGGGTTGGAGCACCTCTGCTATGAGGACAGACTGAGGGAGCTTGGGGTTGTTCAGCCTGGAGAAGAGGAGGCTCCGGGGAGACCTAATAGCAGCCTTCCAGTACCTGAGGGGGGCCTACAGGAAGGCTGGGGAGAGTCTGTTTGCAAAGGCCGGCAATGACAAAACAAGGGGTAATGGCTTTAAACTGGATAAAAGCAGATTTATATTAGACATTAGGAATAAGTTCTTTACCATGAGGGTGGTGGAGCACTGGAATAGGTTGTCAAGGGAGGTGGTTGAGGCCCCTTCCCTGGAGACATTCAAGGTGAGACTCGACGAGGCCCTGGGCAACCTGGTCTAGTTGGGGGCGTCCCTGCTGACTGCGGGGGGGGTCGGACTAGACAACCTTTGAAGGTCCCTTCCGGCCCAGAGGATACTATGATTCTATGATTCTATGTCTTTTATTTCACGTCTTCATTATGAATGTAAAGAGTTACTGAAATCCCACTGAATGCATAAAATACCAAAATCCAATTCACTTTCTAATCACTGAGATTTCCTTCATCTGACTCCTCCTTCTTTTTCATCTCTAAGGAGACAAGCATTGCCATGAAAATAGTCTCTTGGTTTCCTGACAGTTCACTTGTTCCCACTACTGATTCTTCTTTCACCCTTCTTTCTTATATTTACCGTCTTAGCCCTCTGCTAGTGACATCAATGATGACGTTACAGAGGGCTCTCATTGGAGGTGCAGGAGACGAGGCAGCAGGAGGAAGAGGTGGACTGTCCTCAAAGAAGCTGATTTTAGTCCCAGTGAAATAGAAGGAAGGAAAGCACAGAACATATTGGGGGGAAGTTGAACTGCTCCTACATAAAAAGGTATTTTAAGCTCATGTCAGCTGTTAGAAATCCATATACAGAAAACTCTGTTTCAGGGACTGCTTCCATTATACTAGCACCATGCAAAATGGATCTGAAAAATATTAACAATAACTTTTTCTCAATAAACCTAAGAATTTTGATTTCAGGCTTCCTGGCCTGAAATCCCCTTTCATGTCAGTTGGCTCTGATCCTTGTTTCTATTTTTCTGCCTCGTCTTCCTCTCTTCCTACATCTGTCTGCTTCCAAAAAAGTTCCCGTCCTGCCGAAACCACTCTTCTGTATCTTTTGAAAATGTCCCCCTTGCAGTGCTGAATGTCTCTAGAGGCTGAGTTTGGTACTCCACTGTATTGTTCTCTGTTTTGTAATAGGTAATGTAATGATATGCTTCTGAACATGAGAAGCTGGCAAATGTAAAGGAAAACTATGCCTATGAAGAAGCAAAGGGTAAAAATCTGTATGCAACTTTACCTGACTTTAACACCGTGAGGTAGAAATTTCAAGAACAAGGAGTTAACATCTGCAGATGCAAAGTGCATCTGCATTTGTGAATAGTTGCTTGAATCAAACCAAACCTCTGCTGAAATCCCTGTTTATACCATTTCTTCCTGGTGGACTGGACGTTACTTTTAAATAGATATCATAATATATGGGGTAGAACCTGTTTTGGTTTCTGTACTAATACTTCATTAAGCAATAACTTCCAAAACAGACTTCTTTTGACAAACTTCAGGAAGTCGAAGATCCTGTGTTGACCAGGATATATGCCCTGTTCAAGTTGTGCACATTTTAAGCATCATCTTTTTGCTCTTTTGTTAACCACTGGTAGCCATTCATCTGCAGAGCTTCCGGCAAAACAGCAGGATGATAAAGTGGTAGTGGAGGGGATCTGCTTATCTTCACTGAACACTATCAAGTCATAATGAAAAAGAAATAAAGAAATTATAAAAGGAACAGTGAATGTCCATATATGAGCTGCTCTGATCGTTATGAGGCTTATTTTTTTCATTCATTTTAAGTTGGAGGAGGAGGAAGGGTGAGGTGGTTACAAATTGCAACCTATTTGACTGGTATTGGTGTGTCATTAACCTGTTGGCCTAAGTGCCAATATTTTTAAATGTTTAAGACAGCAGATGATTGCACGTGTAACCATGAGAAATTCAGGTGATTAGAAGCAGATATTTAACACCAAAAATAATTGAATGTTTGTTTCTCTTGTCTGCAACAGGGGCTAGGGTAGAATATTTCCCCTGCTGCAGGTAGTAATATCACCAGTGCTTCTCCTGCAACTAGAGCTGCTCTTCCTTTGTGTTGTTACAGCAAGAAAACAGCACCCTTCAGTGAGCACTCACAGGCTTCTCTGATTGCCTGTAAAACAAAGCAGAGGACCTATTTAGTAGACCTGATCTACTAAAGGGCAACTTTCATGCTTAGACCAAATTTCGCTCTAAATAAGTAAATAAATAAGTATTTGTACTGCATTTCCATAGCTTTTATTGAAAAGATATGTTTTAAGAAGGGCTGTCTTTTATCTAGTTGACATTTTTATTTCTGTTGATAGTGATAATACTTTGCATTTTATCATATCCTTTGTGTTAAAGCACTTAAGGATTAAATTAAATGAGCTGCATGGCACTGTTGTGTAATAGGTTATAAAAGGGCTAGACACATCTGGAATGGGAGAAGGCACTGTGCAACCACACCCGGAGCATTCCCAAGTACCTAAAGGAGGGAATATAGCCTGTTTGGACATCGCCCTTATGAGGAAATTCACACCTGATATGCCTGCCTAGGTATGGAAACTTTGGCATGGGTCAGTGAAACAGATCTGAAGTCATGTGGAGAGAGGTCTTAGACCTCTTAACTCTGTCAAAATGGTTGGCCAGGTCTTCAGGATTTCACCTGAAGACTGCATATTGCCCCAATGAAGTCAGTTGATTCATGTCTGTTTTCATACAGTTTTCAAATTCCAGTTGACTTTCCCTTGAAGTTGGTTTGATTTTTTTAAGCAGAAATCAGAAATTGATAACAGGCTTCTCTGCTTGCATACTGGCTGATAACACACAAAACTAGTATTGAAGCATGTAATACTTGAGATGCTTATCTTGCTTTACAGAAAAGGCTTAAAAACTATAGCAGGAGACCAGTTGTTTAAATAGGTTGGGTTTATCAGTGCACTGCTGAAAGCAGTTGAACAGGGAACTACGGCTTTTTTTCTGTACTAAAATAAAAGTAACTTGTTTAAAGGAGGAAGATGAGAAGAAATACAGGTGAAACAACACTGAATAACATCTGAGTATGTCAGGACAAGGTCCCTTCCAACCCAAACCATTCTATGATTCTGAAATGCTAACACCTGTTATTAGCTGAGGATATTTCTGTCCTACAAGTCATGACGAAAGACATAAATTCTTAGAGCAAGTTTAAATGATTCTGCCCTGATAACAGATTGACAGCCACCCAGGGTAGACAGGGAGTAACTGTGATTGACATATGACTGGAAGCAGTAACTGTGAGTGACATAAATGTGTATGATCTTATAGGATTGCAATGTGGGTGGGTTAGCAGACACGGAGAAGTGGAAAGCAGTCGCTTGATGATGCATAGGATGAAAGTTTGAACACAAAGCTCTTCGGGAACCACCCTGAAATTCATACTTCTCTTGTCTTTGCTTATCTTTCTTTGAGACAATTACAACAACATAAGAAAAGTAGACAAAAAAAGAATAGCCCACAACCATGGTTGTTCCTTTTTCTCACAACAAAGAAAGAGCATATCAGAGAAGTCCAAATCCTTTTATGCTTCTCAGAGCTGGCACAACTTTAAAGTCTTGATAGTTTAATTCACATAAGCATCCAAACGTTTGGCTGAAGTTTGCTTTCACCCCTCCTTAGACTTGTAAAACTAGACCAGAATTACTGGGGGGGTCGTAATTTCTTTCAACATTTCTGAGTTTTGTTTCACATTGAAAAGAAAATAGAGAACTTTGAAATGAAAAATGACTGGAAAAACTGACAGACTGTTCTCAAGTCTCTAAAACTATTTGTTTAGGTTCAATTCCAAATTAAGACAATGACTTCCTATTTTGCTTTATTTCTAAATGAGAATGAGGCTCCACTTGATAGACACACTATTCCAATAGCCATGCCTGATCACGTTAGGATCAGCTGGAAGAAAAAAACCTGAAGGAGACTGCAACTTTTATGAAAGGCTAAAGAAGGTAAATTAACAATGTTTCGGATCTAAATAGCATTGTATTTTAAGGTCTGTCTTAGTGCAGGGCAGTTGTAGTTAAACCAATCAAAAGAACCGATGTAATAACAAAGCAATGGATAGTAGACATCTTTAATCGATATTTTGCCCAATGGATAAATTTTTCATTTGCAGCATGTTTGTAGTTGCTTAACTCTCTAGATCTTAAATCCAAACTTCTGACTCTTCCCTCTGACCTGATGAATTCTTAGAAGCCAGCAAAAGGATTCTTGGAGCTTTTTAAGTATGCAGAAGCTGCAAAGCCAGCTACAAAAATAAACAATGAAGATCAATAGCAATGCTATCTCCTGTGTTCAGAAGGACATCTTCCTGCAATTTCAGTTCTCCTTTCCAAGATCTTGTCAAGGAGTGAAATGGTTGTCAAGAACTGTGGAGTACACTGTCGTCCATTAAGAAGCATTGCCTTCATTTAGACTGATGCATTTGGCAACAATTGAACTGTTTGAGTTCAGTACTGTAGTTTGTTTTGCTTAAACTTCTATGTGTCTATTCAAAGTCTCTTTTTGGAGCTGCCTGGTCAGTGTTTGCATTCCTCTCTTGTTCCAAAACTTTCCTTGCATTATTTCTGCTCTCCTTCCTGAAGCCTTTCTATTTGTCCGCTATGGCTTATCTCATCCCCTTCAGGCTTGAGAAGACAAAGTCCAAGCTCATGTTTCTGCATGTACCTGTGTCCCCTCTCAATCTAGGTGGCACACACATTTCTGTTCTAAGATGCCTGCTACCACTAAAATAACTATGAGCCTGTAAATGCTATTTCGGCATGTGGCAAAATAACCTCTTCTGGTCTAGTATTCCACTTCAGCGTGAAGGCCACCTTCAGTTAGAGTTACTAAGGAGATATATTAGAATTCACACAAAACACAAAGGTGAATGAGAGTGCTAGATCCACTTGAGAAAAGATTGAGCGCTGGCCTTGATCAACAGAGAGATTCCCAAGCCATTTACTTTTGAAGCCTCCAGCAAGAAAGCAAAGGCATTTTCTCTGCTTCAAAATTCAGCATCTGCATGGGTGACGTTGGAGGTCTGGCACTGTGTGGGTGAAATGTATTGCTTCAAAACTTAATATTTAAGCTGAACAATTTGTGTTGCGTATGTGCTTTTTTTTTTTTTCTTTCTCTCCCAACTTGTCTTCTGGGGCATGCATTGTGTGGAGTGAAGTGGGGGATTTTATGCTAAATCAATTAGTATCTCGAAGATATTTTTAAAAGTGTATTTCATGGCTTGGTGTTGGTAGTTTAGGCAACATTATGATTTCGCTCACTCAGTCTCTGCATTGCTTGTATATCACTTTTTCAGTAAAATATGCTTTGGACTTCTTTTCATGCATTAAGCATCAAGAAAAACTTAAATCTGGTTACAGAAGTAAGAACAGCTAATTAGGCATCCTACCTGGTGAACATATTTAAAGATATAATGTCATGTAAACAATTTGTCCAAAATGTCCCCTGCGTTATTTCTTGTTGTAATAATCTCTTCTCTTTAAACCTTTCCCACCATGATTTCTTTTTATTCTCTGATCTTCCACCTCTTCCTTTGTTCACAATTTTTAGTCCAATCATAAATGGTCTGGAACATCAGTCTCCAGTGGCCCATGTTACAATACAAAACTGTACACCTACTATCAAGAAAGCTCGTTTGTCCCCAAATTCCCAATTCCTGATGAGGATGTGGAAACTGATGAGGATGTGGTTTCCATCTCTTCTTCTAGGCCCTGCAGTCTTAAACGCATCTTCAAAATCACTTAGTTGGATCCATGTTTCACTGATCCACCCGATTCAGATCCAGTGCTCACCCTTCCCCTTCCTGCCACAATGCAGGAAATCTCCATGTTACTCTATAGCAACTAAGACTATGTAGGAAGATGACTCACAAGAAATCAATCCAGCTTACTGCAAAATTACCACATTGCTACTTTTCACTGAATCTGCTAGAATTGTCAAAATCCTCCTCCTTTCAGACCCTAAGTATCTTTATCTTCTCAGTATTCTTTGCCATTCTGTGATGGGTTCTAAACTAGTTATTGGTGCTTGTAAAAGACATCTTACAGTTGTCTTGTATAGATCTATGAAAACATCAGCTCAGTGTTGCACAGAGGTGAAAAAGGCAAAGGGAATGTTTAAGAGTTACTGAGAAAAGAATAGATTAAGCTGGAAAGCATCATTGTACTACCCTATAAATTCCTGGTGCATTTTCAACCTTGAATATTGCAAAGAATGAGAAAGGTTACAGAGAAGGAGAACAAGTGTGATTTAAGGTATAGAGTGGTTTATACAGGAGGAAGTACTAAATGGCTTCATTAGCTTGGGAAAAAAAAAAAGCAGGAGATACTATGCAGATCTATAAAAGATGTGTGGAGCAGAGAAAGGGAATATGAAATGACTACTTGTTATTTCTCACAACACAAGAACCAGTGAATTTATAAGCTATAATAAATTAGCTTTAATACAAAAAGCAACTGCTTTCCCCACAGCATATAATTATGAAAGTCAGCACCACAGGGTTTTGAGGAGGCCACACCTCCTCAGAAGCAGAAAGGGGTTCAAAAACGGACTGAACAAATTCAGAGGATAAATACATTTGTGGCTACTGAACATGATTCTCTACATACACTCTTTATGTCAGTTCCTTCAAGTTATTACATGACTTGATGCTAGAAGGTTGTTCCATGAAAAGATCACCCTGAATTTTTCCTGCTTCTTGTAGTCCTTCCCAAGCCAGAACTTATGTTATCCTGTTGCTGAACAGAGGATACTGAACTGGAGGAACCTTTGGTCTGATTTTGTACAATTATTCTTATATTTTCTGAATGATGTAATTTTGGCAGGAAACCCAGACACTTCTTCCTATATTGAAGTGTAGTGAATGATTTATCTCATGGAAATTTGGACATTTTCTTCCTTGACACCGTTTGATCTCACCAGACCAGACACGTTGGTCTTGAGCAAGGTAGGAGCCGCTGGTCCCAGGAAGTCTTGTCTGTGTGAAGGTTTGAAAGAAGATCTTTAGATTCCTAAAAAAAAAAAAAAAAAAAAAATGTATTGAGCACAGCAGAGCTATTTTCATTGCTCTGGTTTTGTCTGATAAAATTCCAAAGTATAGAACTGTCACTTATGCTTGCCAGGGATGAAATGTTGGTGTGATGTAATTTAACTATAGGCAAGGTGGCTTAATTAACAGTTACGGTTTGTCTTTAATAGGCAGGTTTAGGATATGTATTTTTGTTTTGTAGTAACTTTCAATTTTTCTTTTACATCTTTCCTTTTCCACTCTGGCAGTAATTGCTCATGTGCTCCTTAGTGGTCATATGACCATGCAGCTCCACAGAGGGAGCTAAAAAAAGTCTGTGTATTTGGGGCAGGACTCGGCAAACTAAATGGGAGTATGTTTTTCTAAAGGCTAATTTATGCCAACAGGGAGATCCTCATACGGTGTGAAGCAGCACTCTGCTGCTGATCTCAACTGAGCTACTTCGTTTGGTGGGGGTTAGAAATCTGATCCCATCTGTGCGAGACTCTCCGTATGCTGATTCAGTTATCACCACTGAGCCTGGGGAAGGTTTTGCTTGTCTCCTCCTCTCCTCTCTTCATGGCCTAGCATCCCTACAAATGCATTGTTTATCCCCTTGCTGTTATTTGAAGGTTATCCGCGCTCACGCGGCAAGCTGTGTTTGCGGCTGGATGTTGCTGCTTGTGTGAGCTCTGATGCCATGGGCTTGGTGGCAGTGAAATCACAGCAGCGCTGGTTTTGCTGCAGTCCTCCTGCCTGCATCAAGGCCCCAGCACTCACCTGGTTTGTCCGGCTCAGCCCACGCTGCCATCTCACTTGCTGCTGGGAGCACTCCCAAGCCTGGGTTTGCCTCCACGTACCAAGAGTGTGCTTTCCTCCCCACAGCATGGCATATTGAGGAGGTAGGAGTTACTCTGAGTTGTGTTTCCCTGCCAGCAGTGGCCCATCGTGCTATATTGAAACTGGTTTACTTCTTACATAAGGCAGTAGAACAAACCTGTCCCCATGTTGCTGTTTCTGCTCGGTTTATCACTTTAAAAGACATGGTCTGTTTGGCTAGCAATCCTTCTGTGTTGTAGGTTAGCTGTGGGTTTAGGGTAGCTGTAGCTTTAGGTCTTCAGCTGTAAATGTAGGTCAGCTGGCTGCCATGCAGTATGTTCCTTGTCCTTAAAAGCGCAGGTGCTCACATGCAACTTCACAGTACATCGCACTTGTGCATCCAGGAAGAAAGCTTATTTTGCTAGAGCAGAGTGGTTCAGCTGCTCTTGTGACCGTAGCAGTCCTACCAGGATGGTAGCAAAAAACTTTTCAGTCTAGGTGTTTTAGGCTTGTAATGAGAGCATTTTCTGCTGTCTCACTTGAAGGTTTTTCTTCCACTTTTTTGGTAAGGAGAAGCTGATCTCAGCCCTATCAGTGAAATTAAGTATTATAGGGTGTAACAGTTGGTGCCCATAAATCAAAGTGAGTCCTTCAGCTTTTCTTCTACTGTACTTAGGGTCTGTCTATTCTGATGCTAAACCTAAGATTTGTTCATTCCTGCATCCTAGAGAGCCCATCAGAGTTGTGAAGTCTAGATGTGAAAGGGATTCTCACAAGCTCCCAAGGAGCCCGTTGGGTTCAGTTACACTGCTTGAAGGACCTGCTCTTCCCTTTATCATAAACGTGTGCTACATTGCTCAAAAAAGGCAGCAAACTGGTTTACGTATCCATGCTTGCAGACTCTAATCTTAGATATGACACTTAATATGCTCTGAATTTATTTTAGCCCAGCTTCCTAAGAAATTGAGGCTTATGCAATCCTTATGAGAAAGGAAAAGCCCCAAAAGGTTTCCCAAAAAAGACAGCCAAAAACAGCCCATGGGAACATGAATCAGAAAATTTATTTTGAGATAAGTTTAAGACAGAGAAGGTGGGTGTTGTGGAGCTCCCCTCTCAATGGCTGCAGGCACGGTCCAGCTGCTTGTAGGATGATGACAGGGCAGAAACAGGGCTATATGTGTTTCCATAGCCCTTAGGTAGATGTCCTTGTAAGAAGTCATGACATTCTCCAGCCTGGGGGCAGAGGACAGGAGCATACCATGAGCTCATTGTGTCCCTGACCAAGGCTGAGGCTGTAATAGACATGAGAACCAACAAACACAATAGCCACCCGTCATTGCCACGGGCAGCCTCTGCCTCCCAGCACAAGGCTCTCCCAGCTTAACACCTGGGCCCACCACACCACCAACCTCACAATGATTGGGGCCACCACCAGTGCTCTGCCCACTATGACATAGCCACTACAGCACTCATAATGTTGCCAGGAGCTCATGTGGGACCCAGACCTCAGCCAACCGGGGAGAACAGGTGTGGAGCTACCTTTGCCCAGGGCTGTGGGGACCTTCCAGCTGCCCGTGGAGTGTAAGTAGGGGCTCTTATCTGTCCTGTAGAACACTGACAGCTCTCTGGCTTAGTGGCCAGGAAGGAGAAGGAACATGCCATGGTCAGGTTGTGTACCTGTGCAGGACTGAGGCAGGAGAATCAAGACATGGAATAGCCAACCACTGTCACCACAGGAAGCCCCTGATTCCCTGCTCAAGGCTCTCCCAGCCTCACACCAAGGCTGTTCACCCCATCTTTCCCTGACTGCCAGGAGACACCTGTCCTGAGCTCACCATGTCACTAACCCCACAGTGATTTGGACCACGAGCTCATGTGGGACCCAGCACTTGGCCAATGAGGCAGAAAGGGTGCAGACCTTCCTTTGCACAGGGCTATGGGGACCTTCCAGCTCCCCATGAGACCACAACAGAGTGTAGGTAGGGGCTATCTTATTTGTCCTGTAGCATGTTGGCAGGTCTCTAGCTTAGTGGCCAAGGAGGGAGAGGACAGCAGTGTACCATGATCTCAGTGTCACCAAGGCTGAAGCCGTAATAAACTGGAGAATCAACAAGCAAAATAGCCACTCACTGTCGCCACAGGCAGCCCCAGCCACGCTGCTCAGGGCTCTCCAAGCCTCACACCAAGGCTGTCCATCCTACCTCTCCCTGACATCCAGGAAACCCTTGCACTGGGCCCACCATATCACCAACTCCACGGTGATTGGGGCCACGACCAGTGCTCTGCCCGTTACGACATAGCTGCTACAGCACTCAGAATCTTGCCAGGAGCTTGTGTGGGCCCCAGCCCTCAGCCAACCGGGGAGAAAGGATGTGGAGCTGTCTTTGCTGTGGGGACCTTCCAACTCCTCATGAGACCATGACACGGTATAGGTAAGGGCTATCGTATCTGTCCTGTAAAGCATTGACAGATCTCCAGCTCAGTGACCAAGGAGGGAGAGGACAGCAGTGTGCCATGGTTTTGCCACATTCTTTTATGGTGTCTGGAGAAGCAAGAAAAGCAAGCTGTGTCAATGACTCCTCTGCTCCATGGCCACTGCCAACATTCTGTCCACTATGACACAGCCCTGACTTCATCAGGGCTAGTTCCCAGGGTTAGTGCTGCATCACCATGACATGGCTGTTATCTTCCACCATTCAAGCAGAAAGAAACAATTAAATAAATTATTAATAATAATAATAACAACAATAGATAATGCTGGGAAGGACAATAAATTAGCTGTAACTATTTAAAGAACAGCAGCTCAGCAAAAGTTAAAAGAGAGTTAAAAGCAGCAGGTCCTAGCTACTGCCCAATTTTAAAGATTTGCGCGATACTTGCTACTGAGATTTGTGAGTTCAAAGGGTAAATTTTGGAAGAAAAATGCTTGTCAAGTTGACTGAAGGTAATGTCTTTAATTTCAAAGGTGTAAAGTATGTTCAATGCCAAACCCTCTATCCAGGAGTGGCAGACAGTGCCAAGAACATTTCACCATGAGCTGCAAGACTTGCATCTTTGTTTCCCTGAAGTAAACCAAAGATTTTATAAGGGATAGTCCTGTGCTACACACTTCATTTGGAAACAGGAATGAAATATGTGTATTAGCTTCTACTACTTGGCTCACTGCAGGCTATTCCATCCCCTTTATCTGACAGGGCCAGAGGCAATGGGTACAAACTGAAACACAGGAGGCTCCATCTGAACATCAGAAAACACTTTTTTTTCTGTGAGGGTGACTGAGCATTGCCACAGGTTGCCCAGAGAGGTTGTGGAGTCTCCCAACCTGGAGATATTCAAAAGCCATCTAGACATGATCCTGGACAATCAGCTGCAGGTGGTCCTACTTGAGCATAGGTTTGGACCAGATGGTCTCCAGAGGTCCCTTCCAATCTCAACCCTTTTTTGATAGATGACCATATAATGTTAAAACTGGTATTTAGTTTCCCAGCACTGTGTTTTTATGGTTTGTTGCTGACAGCGTTTCACACATGCTTTGAGCCATACCAGGAAGGACTGTCAGGACATGTTAGAATAGGCTGCTCTAGACATGGTCTGCAATCACATCTTAAGTGTGCTCAGACTTCCTTACAAGGAGAACTTCTGGATTTGTTTCTAGCTAGAGATCAGGAACATGCAAGCAGGTTAGGCAACTGGGGAACATGGTACAGGATGCAAAATTGGGAATGAAGCTACCTGGTAGTCTTCAAGCACCTAAAAACCTCTTTATGTTGCCTTACAGTAGTGCTCCCATCAGTAAGAATTAGGCCCCTAACATCAGGGAGAGAGTACCACCTAATGTCATTACTGTTAAAAAGTCAGTGTTTCCCTGCTGCTATCATATTGTGAGAAATCACAGCAGTTCCCTATTTTTAGAACAGAAGTGTAAAATATAAGATCTCATTGTGCAGTACTATGCCTAAATAACTGTTACCTTTTTAGGGGAGTTAGTATCTTACAGTGATATTTAATTAGACAGTGAGTTGAAACAGTAAAGTGTTTTCTAAATGCTAAATATTAGTATAACAAAGCATGAAAAAGTAGGAAAAGGAAAGCCTTGCTTTCCTAAATTCCTGTGGGCTACACATGGAAATCAGAACAGACTGAAGCAGATTTTATCTCAAACCATTTAAAAAAAGAGATGTGCAAGCTTTGCCTGTGCTGACTGAGCAACCATAGGGATGAACCCTTTACAAAATCCCCTTTTGTAATCAGATTGCATGTCTTCCTTCAGCACTATAGATCACGTACAAGCCCTTGCACAGCACGTGTGGGCATCGCTAATAAGATTTACTCTTTATCCATGCCAAGTTTCATCATCCACTGAGAAGGCAGCTTGCTGAGCAGAGCGAAGAGCCGGATTGTGGTGGATGCTGCTGATACTAATAAGAAACTTGGCAAGAATATGGTGGAATATTGCCATAATATAATAATGTTTTTAAAACAAAAAAATGTATCTTTTCCAAACCTCTTTGAACAGCAGGGGCTGCAATTTATGGGAAATTATTTGTATTCAAGAAGGTGGCAAACCAGTTACAGCAGGTCTTCACAGAGCCCACTGAGATAATCATCACAGACAGGTTGGAATAAGACAGAGATAAGGCTGCCCTCCATTTCTTTATAAGATGTCATAAAATATTTGGGGGCATATTCCTCCCCTCCTGAGTGCACAAAGAATTAGTTGCCTTGGCTGGAGAATATGTCCTCAGAGCCATACAGTGTAGAGTTATAACTGGTTACAATTTGTTTAAAAAGTGATTCTCTGAGGACAGATAAAAATCTTTTGGGTTTGAATTTTCTTCCTTTTTTATTTCTCCTTTCTCCTGCTGCTCTGCAATTCAATTGCTGAAAATCTCATTTACCCAGCAGCTGAATTCAGATCCAGCCATGGTCTGTATTCTCTACTGTAAACTCTAAGGAATGAGTAGCTGCTTGATAATTTCATAGTTTGGGGGTTTTTTTTCCACTTTGCCAGTTTCAATATTGGTCATACTAGTGCCTGCCCTTATTTCTGCTATTAAAGGAAGAGTGCAGGCATGTTTCCTTGCCTTGACGACTATTCGTTCTTCAATGCTTTGAAATCTTTCAGCACTCTGTCATTATGTACATACCTTGAGTAATATGGATGGTATAGGTATGCATAAAACAGCTTCCAAAGTGAACATTTTAACTACCTAGGTGAAATATTTCTTACACTTAACAGATGTAAGACATTGATAACCAGATGCTAATTAATTACTTTAAAAATAGTCTTTTTGTGCAGAAACTAGCAGCCAGGCATTCAATGCAGCATTAAGGGGGTAAAGAGTTTTATCCTAAAATACCCATACAATTTTACAGATATACATCATTACGCATTTATTCACTATTAATAAATGTAGTCCTGAAACTTACACAGCATTTTACATTCTAGGGGGCTTCATTTCTTCTGACTGGTAGCCAGGTGCCAGACCGATTTAGCCAACTAGCCTAATCCCCTGTCTATGATCCTGAGTCAAATGGTGATATTTTTATTCATATTGGGTAGCACCTGATAGATTTAAACAGGATGACCCATGATGTAAGACAGTACTAAATGTGAGTGAGTACATGGTATGATTCAAAATGGTAATCTCACTGGGATCTCACAGTATAGATTTACAATATGAAATAAAATGAACTCTACCCTAAGATACCACAAGGTCCCGGTAAAATGTATCCTGAAGTATTCTCAGCTCCACGTTGTTCTTTGCAGATCCAACAGAGGACCCAGAGAATTCTTTAATGCTCAAACTGTGGAGTTTTATCTCTAACGTTATTTTTAAATGGCAGTTTGTACATTTGTTGCGATAGATGTTTGATTCCTGTCAGCGGAAGTCAGGCAAGAAACCACTGTGGCACCTTGTATTTGGGAATATGGTAGACACTTGGCAAGACATGGTTACTTACTGCATTTATCCCAGAGGGAAAAGATGACAGATAAATCACTACCTTCATTTCAGTTGTTTGGGTCCCACAACTCTGCCCCTGAGATAACATTCTCATTTGGAGTATTTGACTGCTAGCACCATCTGTTTGCTATTTGTTAGTTACTTTGAAGGTGAGGGAATAGAATGATGATTAAAAATAAATCTGTTAGATACCCATCAACTCTTCCCCTCTAAATACATCACTGTCACCTATAAAATAGGCCTCTGGCGATTTCAGATTTTCAAAGAACTTGTCTTTCTTGGGCCACTGTTGCTTGCCTGGGTGCTGGAGAAAGCTGGTTTTGATGTGACATGGATGCTGCCTTGGAAAAATGTTCAGCTGAGAATTTTTTTTAATTATTGGGGGGGGAGGGGTGATACTTTTTACACAGGTGTTAAATTTCCTGGAGTTAATCGGGTAGAAAAATGCCTCTGAGGCATCATTCAGTCCATTAACTGCAATGCCAACTGCCAATGGCTGGAGTTGAATACTAACAGATTTTATAACTCTTTATAATAATTGACAAAGCCAGACAGATTCACAGTTCAGCGTAGCCCTCCTGTTCTCACCTGCTGCCTTCTGTGTTTGTATCCCCAGTGTCTGAAACATGCTTCCTTTTTTAACAGGGGAGACATGAATATAAGAAGCTGGGTTGTTTTGCTCATTTATGTGAAAATTATACAGATGAGTGAACGCCCAGCAAACCAGGATCAGCATCCCTTCCCCCACTTCTAGTTATTACTTTAAAAGGAACATTATTACTGCATTATGTCAGACGTGCCCCATAACACATGGAGCAAAACAGGAGAGTGGGGATCAGTTGAAAAACTAATTTTTAAGATTGCAGTTTCCTGAGAGAAATCTTTATTCTTGAGACAAATGTGACAAAATATAGAGGGAAAATGAAAAGAAGTTGCTGTTATTTAGTGTATGTGTATTCTTTTGTTGGCTACTTCAAATTATGCTGTATGAAAGCTTTTAATAGTTTTTTTCCATATAGACAGTGTCCTGAATCACGATGTCTTTCCTAGAGAAGGTAGCAAGCCCATGTAGACTTCTTCATTGCAGAATCCAGTTCAACAGAGAGATGTATACCAGTGTAGGGCATTCTGTAAATTGACATAGGTTGCATGTGCACCCACTTTGGATTCTTGCCTCCATATTTCACTTAGACTATTAGGACCATGCCTTCTTAGTTCTCAGCTAGGAGTCTCCAAGCAGAACTTTGTTGAAATGGGTCACGACAATTTAGTATGCAGAATTTCTGAGTTTCTACTACACCAACATCCATAGAAGATGCTGACCTTGCAGCCAACTATGGATGAGACATAAACCCTAAAATCCTTATTACTTGGAGTGGTTAATTATCCAAAACTACACTTAAAAGAATAGGAGGTTAATTTTAATGTCCTGATCATGTTACATTATACACAATTAAAAGCTCCTCTCTGCAGTTTCGATAGAATATATGGTATTTCTCCCATACTTCCCATGTTGGGTGTTCCGATATGATCATGAAGGGACCATATAGCTAACTATTTAATAGCTTGTTTATCTGTCTGCTATGTGGTATCCCTGCAGCAGTCTTATTTCTTTGTTTGAAGTTTTTTATATACATGCATTTATAAGGCACTTGGGAATATGAGGATAAAAAGCAGCAAATAAATATGTTTGGAAAGGATATGTTGTACTAAATCACCAAAGGGTAAAGAGCTCCAAAAAGGACAAGGCAAGAAAATTGGCTCCACCTTAGAAAAATAATGTGAGAGCTGCTGAGTAAAAAAGAACAGTCATCCAGCTGGGATTTATTAAGTGGAAAGCTTTTTTTTTTTCTAAAAAAAAGCTGTGGAAGACCAGAAATCAAATATCTCTGTATATTTACTGGCTTTTTTGAAGCATCTGTTCTCTAATATCAGAGTATCTCACAAAGACTAATCAACTGATCTTCAGAATATCCTTATGAGTTTGAGATGCGTGAGCCTCATTTTACCGTTGGAGGAATAAAGAGATTATTTGTCCAACACTACACAGGAAATCTGTGACAGAAATAATAATGTAGGCCTGTATCCAGTCCAATGACTCAACCATAAAATCATCCAATCTTCTATCAGGGTAAGAAGGCAATACGGGAAGGCTGTTGGTATAATTCATGGCTAAAGGAGAGAAGCTGATGAGAGACACCCCCCAGAACAGATGAAGAGCACTGTATCATTCTGGTTTTGGTGGAGAAAATCTACCTTTGTCCTTGAGATTTGGTTAAAGACATATAGAATTCTATAAAAGTATTTTTAGCTAACCCTTGCTGGGCATCTCTGATGGTGGATCAGTCTAAAAAAGCCAGGACCCTTTACTTGTAAGAAAATCTGAGACTGTGTTTAAGCTTTGTCGACATGTGGTCATTTTATGAAAAATTAGAAGACTTGTATGCCAGTGAAGATGGTAACAACTATGTTACAGGAAGTTAAAACCTTTTAGATTGATAAAATACAGATATAGTTGATATACAAAAGGAAAAATATGTCCTCTATATTCCTCTGAGGGGAGTTTAAAACGGAATTTCTAATATTTAAAAGCAACGAAAAAAAATTATATTATTTAATAGTTTTCACAGTCTGTTTTTTAACCATACGTTGCTAAGATTGTATAACTAAAACTCTTACTCATTATGTTACTGCCAGTGAGAACGTCTCTGAAACCACATTCAATCTGGTTAAGTGAGCTTTCTTATGCTAGGACTTGCACATCCATATTGTAACTGCTGTAGAACGTTGAAGAAAGCTGATGCAACTTTATTAGCTATATTAACTTCTTTGTAATAATGGGTTCTCAGGCTTTCATCCAAATTTTCAAGGTACGTCTACCAATTGCATCATCTGCTTCTAAGGAACGAGAGCTCAAAAAAGTAAGACTACTGTCATTACGCTTACTTTTTCTTTGCAGAAGACTGCAACTTAACTGTACAATCTTTAGGGCTCCGCTGATCAAAAAGTTTAAATTCACTGCCTTCTAGGACTTCTCAGTAAATAGAATAAAATTGCCCTTATCCAGCACATTTTCTATACAGGCAGTTGATCAAAAGAAGCTACAGGTAACTGAATTCAGCAGTGCATGTATTTGTTCTACTTTTTATTTGCACTATAGTTTTTCACATAGTACTGGCAACGTAAAATGTTCTTAGAGTGGATGCAAATGCAGTGCAATTTACATATGCTTTAAGTGTTGTGTAAAAGGGTGTGATTTTGTACTACAGCTAAATGCATTCAGTGGTTGGTAGTTGTTGAAGTGGGCAACCTCACAACTTCAGTTCTCCTGTCCTCTTCCCCAATATAGATTCCTGCCCACTTTTCCCTAGAGCTTCAACCAAGACATTAAGAGAAAAAAAACACTGCAAAAAACAATTTGTCCTTTTAAAAGTTATTAGGTTCTCCATGGCGGTTGCATGAGTACAACTTCCTCACAAGTGCATAGCTGGACCTGAAAGAAAGGAGTGGGATGATTCCCTTTGGAAATTTGAATGTATTTGGATTATTGCACATAGGTGTAGGAATCATAATGAAAAAAATAGCTCCCTTTGCTCTGTTATGAAGAGCTTACATAGGTGTATCTTTCAGCATCAATTTGCTTTGAAAAGAAAAAGTTATGGGGCTAAGAGTGAGAGATACATATTCTCTAAGGCATTGTGGAGCACACACTGGAGGCACCTTTATCCTTCCGTTTCTTACTTTTGGTATGATTATTATTTTTCCCCAGTTAACTGTAAACAGAATTTAGTGTGGAAAAAAAAATCTAATCATATCAAAGACTCTGGCGATTCCCATGTGAGTCTGTTTGAAGCTAACAGTGCAATATGGAACTATTGAAATGCAAAAAAAAAAAAAAAAACCCACCAAAGAAACCCCACCAACATACACTGCTAGTAATTTCTTTTATATCAGGATGATTTAATCTCCCATAGAAAATTCATTTCTGAAGTTTCTTCTGTTAGGAGCTACACAATGTTCCAAATATTTGAGAAATAGATCAGCTGAAATTATTCATCTGAAAATGCTTAAGTTTTCTGGAGGAGGGAGAAGGCTACAGCTCCTATCCGGTGAGGAGAAGAAAGCGAGCTTAGGAGGTAGAAAGCAGAAAAGCTATAGATTGTATTGTTTTTTCTGTGTCTTGGTTTAAAAAAGAATAAATAAATACTAGTAACATATAGCATTTCGAGTGTTAGCTGATTTATTATCAGCCAACAAATAAATTGTGCTGAAACACTAGACTCTACTCCCATGGTGATTAGATATTACAGTACATATGGTATGGAAACATTAAGCCGTGTTTGAAGACCTCGCAATGCCTAAACACAGCATGCCTGCCAACTGTTGACCATACGCTATGGCTGACATAAACATGGAGTTGCCTCCTGCTATCCTGCACCTGGATTTGCTGCACAGATAAATCTTAGACGTTATCACAGAGAAGGCCTAGCAAGGACTTCATATACGTTCTCTCCACAATAAATGTAGCAGGTAGACCATACGCCCCCACCAATAAAAACAGATATCATCTTGTGTCTGTTTGAAATGAATTTGTCATTTCACACAAGATTTGCTGTCACCCTGTCCAAAAATTGCAGTGCTTCTATTTTTCTCTTAGTGAAACTAGACAACGTGATATCATTTATGTTATACTGACTGCATCTAAAATGCAGAAATATTTAGGACTGATGGGTCAGGGTGAAAGGTGCAGCAACACACTAAATGCTGTACACAGTGACTTTGGTTGGTTTGGACAGTATGTCAACTTGAATAGTCATGTCCTGTAACTTTGTATTCAATATTTGGCATTTAAGTCTTAGGAAAAAAAGACAAAAATTCTGAGTAGATTTTTTCTGATATTAAACACTGCGTTCTTTAGTGACGTTTCCTACTGTGACTTCAGCTCAAATGAAATTTACAGCATTTTAAAAGATTATCTGAACAAAATTAACTCCTGGCAATATTAATTATTCACAAGTTTCTCCTCGTTTCATTTTATAGTTTAAATGTTATGTAGAATTATTTACTCATGAATAAATAGCCTTGATGTTTTTTAGACCTCTGTAATATCTGATATCTGTAAAAGCAGTACAAAAATAACTGAAAATATGCCACCAGTGGGCAATTTCTCTTTGTTTTGTGGCACAGAGCCATACTGACTTAGTTAACACTAGCGTACAGTCATCTTATTCCCATATTATTTCACAGAGAATATCATCTGACTTTTTATTCTGAAAGTAGCGATCCACCTGAAAAGCGGAGGACTCTTTTGAATCCTGCATAAAACCCAAAGGATTAATTTCCCCTTTTACCTGTATATCCTATATGGTTTGTGTGAATACCAGTAGTCTCTAAATTCTGCAAGACATCTGTAGTGGGATGAAGCATAAAGAAAGCTGTGTTACAAATCTACTGTAACCACTCTATTGATCTCTACCAACCTTTTCAGAGCATTTAATCTACCGTTTCTACAGCATCCCTGTTCTTCTAGTATTGGTCTCTGTACTTTTCAGTCTCCATTCTATTGCACAGTTTGAACAAGAGTCCATTAAACTGACTATTGTTATTCCCCTACTGATGCTCTCTTCCTAGTTCTGCACAGGCACCTCAGTCTCGACCCAAAGCAATTCTGTGTTTTCCTGGTTGTGGAATCCCAATGCGCTTTCTGCCAAGCTATTTTAAGACTAACCATCAATAGACCCCGCTATTCCAGTTTTGAATTAAATTTTTTGGTCAGACCAAGTTGTACCAAATAGCGTCTAAGACAACAGACAAACAGGCTGAGACACAGAAATGTTTGCTCGATTCAAACACCCATAATACAATTCTATTTGTGACTACACAAGAGTACTACGACAGACCCATTCCTTTATTCCTAAACGCTTCCATTTTCCCCTTTTTCCAAAACCATTGACCTGTAGTTTTTACTTTTTGCATTGTGTGTTTTTTTAACATTTATTTTTAATAGATAGCACTTTTTTAGCATGGAAAGCATTTTCATTTTTAATCAACTAAAGTTTTAGCACATATATTCTATAAAATTTAAGCTTGAGCTGTTTAGGTTGAAGTTTGCCTGAACCAGGAAATTCTGGTAGAAGTTGAAAGAAATATAATGTTGGTGAACAGCTTTTTATAGGGGACAGCATAGTATAGGAGGTACAACATCTAGTAATGTTTTAGTTAACTTGATGCCTGTGTGTTATATTACTTCTGATGCTATCAGGAACCATAAAAAAGGGAAGATAAGGCAGATTTTCTCCTGGTTTTGGCATGCTGAGCAGAAACATTAACATATGCTATAGAATGCCTCAAGAGACAGGCTGCAGACACTGAAAGACCCCTGGCTTCCTCCTCTCTTGTAATTATAAACCTGAAAATTCAGAACCAAGATCTCCTTCTCTGTATACTACTTTTTCTCTTTCGTTCCTTGTTTCTATTGTTGATAATTTTTTCAAGTATTGAATCTGATAATGCCCTTAGTCTCCCTGTACTGTCAGACTGATGAATTTTGGCCTGGGGTGTCCTAAATCCACTGACATGATGGACTAATTAATTGGAGTTGCAGCTGGTAGTTCAGGTGGTTACTTCTTGTCATAGATGAGCACAGGGCTCTCAAATTGCTTTTAAGTTAAGGTATTTTACTTCACAAATGGGGTGGAGTAAGGTTGCATGTATTGCTAGTTATCAAAGCTCAGATGAAGGACAATAGCTAGTTAAGACAGTGACACACCTCTTAGAACTGAGTGACCAAATGGTAATTGGTTTCTCTGACTTGTTCTGAAACCACATTAAACCACATAGTACTTTCAAGTTAAGCAGTGACGAGGTGGAAGCACATGCCATCTTTTGCTGAGAGGGAAAAAAGGGCATTGAAATGCAATTTCTCATGGTACAGTTAGAGTTTTTCTTAGTCTAATCTCATAGCCCCCAGATTTTTGTACAATCATTAAGCAGACTTGAATTTATCTCATCTATCAGTATAAAATCAAGCAAAATCATTATGTACAGCTGTACTATAGAAGTGCCACAATGCAATTATTTCATTGCACAGAGCAGATGCATGCTGTTGGCACCTCAGAGCCAGTAGGAGCTGTATGGAGCTTGTAGCAGCAGGAATTCACTTTCACATACATCACTTGGGGACATGAATGTGCAATGTGACAGGCCCATCACTACCAATAATTCATCTAATTTACTACGGCAAGGCAGATACTTCGTTGTGTCTGAAAGCCAACAGGTCAGTGGCTTCATCTAGCAGCTCACGCTGTTCCCAGCAGTGCTGCGTTCCTACTAATAATTTAATCTTGTATTTGAAGTTCAGTTCCTAGCAGTTTACCTCTTCTTTCTCATTTTCTTTCACTTCTACTTAAAAATATAATGGTCCATTTCAGCAAAATTAACTGCAATTTCATGGATCACTACAGCAGGAATAAGTTTTATACATAATGCTGTAATCCATCTATTTGTTCCCCAGAATGCAAATTGACTTGATGAGCAATTCTGTGTCCTATATAAATAACCCTTGTTCTAATTGAGAGTGCTGTGGAAGGGGGAAGGAAAAGAAGATTGTTTCTCTGGCTTTGACTTTCCGATAATTGTTCCAAGGTATTTCATTTAAATTTTTAAAAGTCTATTGTATAGAAAATATAGGCAATGGCTACCTTTATTTATTTTTGAATGAAAACATTGGTGCTCTGCTTGTGCTTCATTCTTTCTGTTCCTTAGAAAAAGTAGATTTCAAAATTTGGATTCTCATATAATATTCCAGATGACAATATATAAAATATGCAATTCCTTTATCTAGCATATACCAGGTATCACATGGGCAAGAATAGAACATGACTCTTGTTCCTTCATTAGTGTGTCAGTAATGTTCAAGAAGAAACACTTTACAACAGGATGAACAATAGGAAGTTCACTTTCCCCTCTTACATTCAGATTCTCTGCAGGGATTGCCAGCAAGTGGAATAATTGATATGAACTGGATAATTGTCTTTGTAGTGTTGATATTTTCTACTATGAATTGATTGGCATTTCCATTTCTTTTCACTTTAAAGATGTTAGATAGTAATTATCAAGAACTTCTTGCAGGTTCAGAGCTAAAGCCCATGTCTAGAAATGGTATTGAACATAAAGATAACAGCTTTTATATGCTCTTACAGACTTCCTAAACTACAAAGTTTATCAACTAATTTCATTAATTATGAAATAGAAAAAGTTACTTAAATGTCAGTGGTAAATATTGAGCCTTTACTTTAAATATAAACTTCATTGGACTACTGACTTAAGTCCATTAATTTAGCGTGACCTAGCTTCTTCAAGAGTAACAAACCTGCATTATCAAAATTACCAGGTAGTAGTTTTAAACAAAAAGAAGGAAGTATTCTTCCATACTGTGCATTAAGTAAATTGTGGCATTTATTGCCATAGAGTGTAGTGAAGGGAAAAAATACAAATGGACAAATTTATAGAAAATAAGTGGCTCTTAAATATAATTGTTCAAATACAATCTCCGGCTCAACAAGCCCCTAGATTGTTGCAAGGAACGTTAAGAGGAGGTTCACTTTGTTTCTTTTCTTCCTTCCCATTTTCTGTAAATAGATCTTATTGGCACTCTTAGCTAGAGGACATTGGGCCAGATGGGCCTTTTGCCTGACCCTGTACACTACTGTAGTGCTCTTATGAACATTATGGCATCTTTAGTATGATTTCTTGGCAAAATCACATTTGCTTGAAAACCAACTTGTTTCTACCAGTGGCAGCTGTCAAAACTGCAGAATGAGCAAACTTGCTGGCTGAAACTGCTTCAGCACTTGCTTCCTAACTGGCATACACCTGGGGTGCTGCTTAGTAACTTGTCTGGGCTATCATACCACTGAGCAGCCACGTTAATTACCCTACTCTCATATTAGTACTCATATAACTAGGAATTTATATACACAGATTCTGCCTAACTGTCTTCTCTGGTGCAATTCCCTTCATTAATCTAGGAAAACATAGCTATGAGAGAACAATATAAACACCAATCTATTTTAATATGTATTTTAGGGCCAGGAAATATTAGTTTGTCTTGCTTATTTTCAAGCCCCTAATTTTCAGAAATGCCAAACGGATGCTAATTTCTTTTCAGTTTTCGAGACATTTCTGCTCATCTGTCTTTATATTCAAAACATTTCCACTGATGTAAGCCTAAAGTCAGCAGTGATGTAATTTTTCCTAAGTTCTTATTTGCAAAGGTGTTGGTACTTTCAAGTATTTTTTTTCTGAAAATCACATGGAAAAAGTTGTTTTCCCTTTCTCTCTTTCTGCTTCCTTTGTGCAGCTGTAATTACTTGCTATCTTTCCTTGAGTAATTAGTTTAAATAATCTCCTTCAAACTTCCTAATTTTATTTGACAGGCCTTCTCAAGTCATCCTTGATTCCCTCCAGTGTTATCCATATAATGAAAATTCTTCAATGTCTCAGTGTTGAAGAAGACCTATTGACAGTGTTGTCTGACTTTCTCTGATCCATTATTGATAAAATAATCCAACCATGCGAGGCACTTACACACATGCCTTCATTTCTTTTTGCAGTCATTCATCCTGTGGCATAATATATCCATGATCTCAGAAAGAGAAACCGCGCTGTATGTTAGTTTACTGATATCTCACACTAGTGCACTTGGCGAGGGGGCTGGGGGCGCAAGGATTGTTACACATTCTTCCCTGACTTTTACTTTGGCCTCAGAGTAATTTTTCATAAAGTTCTTCATTGTGCCTCCTGAGTGCCATAGGTAAAAAGTTATTTTGCATCTAGAGTCAGTAAGCGATGCCAGGCATTTCTTGTGATACTTATTCTGTTCTGCAAATCAGAAAACTCAACACAGTTCTGCAAATATAACAGCTCAAACATGATACCATTCACTCAAAATTCTGGAGAAAGAAGCAGAGACAGAAATAATCCCGTTCTGCATTTCTCATCTGTGCTAAGACAGCCAACATTGGGATTCCGCAGCAGCAAAATTACAGAACTGGAAGACAGAAAAGACTGCTTTCTGCAATAACCTTTTGGTCCCATTCAACCGTCTTTTAACAAAAAATACAGCCACCATGACAGGCCTAAGGGGAAAATACAGAGAATATGCCTACCCTTGCCTTTTGGAGAGACTGTAATTTGGCACCAAAAATTGGAAAGTGGCTTGGTTCTACTCAATAACGTATGCCATAATACTTAAGTGCTTTGACGTTTAGAGGTTGAAAACACCATATTCAGATGCCTCCCAATATAAAGTCTACCAAGAACACAGAGTGCAAGTAAAAGAAGAAATGGATTATTTTCTTTTCCAGTAAGCTTGTTTAAACATAGCCTAACACCTTCTACTATTAAACCACAGCTTCAGTTGACTTACGGTGCTACCGTAGCTAGCATTTTGATCACACCTATAACAAGATCCAAATGCAAATGTCAGACCCGGAGAAAGTTACATTACAGCAAAAGGACAGTATCTGCAACTGGGGAGAAGGGAAGGAAATGTCTCATGCCAATCTATTGCAACCCTTCTGTCTATGGAATTGTTGAAGGGCTCTAAACAAGACCAGAGAGGTGAAGGAATTAAAACAAGAGCTTCCATTTGTCTGTGAACTGCTCTGCTAAACTGTAACAACAGTGTTTCCAGAACGATCAGCTTGGATCTGTCAGCTTTCACAGCTGGTATACTCCATAGGAGGTGCATTTTAGTCAATGCAGTAATAGCATAAAAAGGGAACGCAGCCTCCAAATGATTTAAATGATGCTTGTGAATTGTCATTTCACAGCTTTATGAGATGTTCCTGTTCCTCTCCCTTCCTTTTATTAGTTAGCATCAGGCTGGGTAGATTTCTGTGCAATTCCCAGCTGAGTCACCAGAGAAGGGTCCGCCTTCATCATGCATCAATTTAATTTTAAGCTCTGACAAACACCCAGCCTCAAGAAGGGACACAATCTGTAATACACATTATGAGAACAAAAGGTAAAAATATTAAAATTCATAATAAATGTTTGTTTTCCATCTGAGCCCCCTCCACACAGCCCCACTTACAAGCATGCTTCTCCTGTCTGCTAGCTACCATAGTCCAGATTGAGGGATATTTTTAATGCAAGGATAGGCGTGAATTTCAAGCAAAAGATCAAAACAGTACCTTTTCAATTTTTTTTAAGAATAGAGCTAATTAACCTTTTTATCAAACTACACGCATCTTCAAATTACTTAGATGGGAAATATATTGGTTTAATTAAGATTTCACAGGGAGAGACAGTTGCAAACACTTGGAACTGAGAGAAAGTGGGATCTTTATGAGGGTGCTGTATGTTTTACAACTCCCTGTGTCTCTTTGTTGTTTGCACTTCAAATGGAGTCCATTTTTATCTGTCTCTCTCCTGCTGAGAGAAACTGATTTTATCATATGTTTCAATGAAGCTATTAAAAACTTCAATCATGAGATTCCTCTTTTGCCTTTGTATGTTTCTCTGTCTTTTTCTCTCTGTCAGAATTGCACTGTGACATTGGTTATATGGCAGCATACAACGATTTGCTTTGTTTTTACAAGTTGATTAGATAAACCTTCTGCAATCCTAACTTGCCTTAACAGAAAACTTAGTACCCATGTTTTCCTTAGCTGAGTCCCCGCCCGGTTTGGTTTTTGTAGGTCTAGGATTTTGATGAGGTGTGTTCTCAACAAGCAGGGCATGCCATGCTTTCTTCTGTTTCTTTGGTTGTAGTAAACGGTGAGAAGTTCAAGAGTGACAGCTTAACGTTCTGTATGCATAAAAAACAACATGAACAGTACACTTCTCATTCACTCCAGGAGCTCAGGAATATTTCAGAAACGTAAAAAGAATGTACTACAGTGACATGACATTACAAGTGTTTTGGAGGTAATACCACACAGGACTTCTACATTGAGAAATCGTATAGTCTTAATGCTCAGATGTAGTTATTTACCCAATACTCTAAGACACTAAAAGGCTAGGATGTGCTAGGGATAAAAATACATCAATATGGTTGACTCATAACTAAAACAAGCTATTAGCCTAAAAGATCATCCTCTGACAAAAAAAAAAAACACACCAACTCCCAAACAACAAAACCAAAACCCCTCTGAAATATAAAATTTGGTAGGTGTTTGCATTTAAATAATATTGAAATTGAGCCTTCGAGACTATAGAGGCCTGAAGCCAGGATATAGCCATGTATTAATTTCCTGTCTTTTGCTTTTGTTTGTCAGTGAATGTCAGACAAATCATGTCATATAAATGAAGTTGAACACTGTTTCGGTCTTAGTGTTAGTAGACAAGACATCAACATTTGATTCTTGCATTCTGTGCTCCTGTTCTTGAGCCAACTCTATGTGATTAGCGCTACAATGCTGCATATATAACTGATTTTTAGTTTGCTTGCAAGATTGAAGTCTCTAATGCAAAACAAAAAATATCTTTGGCTGAATAGTTGAGAGTATTTTATCTTAGGCCAAATGGAAAGTTGTGTTTTGCCCCAAAATAGGGTGTTTTTTGTTTAAGATGTTTTTACCTTTTTATTCAAATCCAAGTAAATTTTGAGATAAAGAGCTGTTTTAAGCTGAAAATCAGAACATTTCATATTGAAAATACTTAAATGATTAAAAATGGTTAATGAGTTATTTCATAGACATTCACAAAACAACTTAATCCTCCTCCGTAACTTTTTGGACAAAAGGTATTATTAAGAATGCTTTTTGTCAATACTAGACATTTCAATAGTATCAATAAAATGTGGACATTTCTATTTTGAGGGACACAGATTGAACCTGAGCAACCTGGCTGCTTGTTCTTCAAAGTCAACAATAGTTAGGAGTTAAAACTTTTTTTTTTCTGCTGCTTTTGAGCATCAGGCTGGAAAAACCACAGACCATTTGGCCAGGGTCTGAACCACGCTCAAGGAAATGGAATCCCATCCAGATCCTCAAACTGGTACAAAGTCAAGAAAAGTGTCTTCAAGAAATCAGGGTGTGTGGATCTCACTGACTCAGGAACTTGATAATTTATGAATCTATTTCAGCTGCAGCAAATGGTCTCTTCCTGGCTTACCGTCTACCAGACAGAATTTAGACTATGTTTTTAAGCTATGATTTTAAGTAGTCTAAGAGTGATAGCTGCAGGAGGAAATTTCACTTGATGTCAACTCCTTTTTACTTTTCTCTGAAAAGCCTGGTGGTAACTGCTGCAGGCACAGCACCAGGCAGCCCACGGGCCAGGGCAAGGCCTGTGTTTCCTAAGGGGGCTCTCTGCTCTCCAGTAGCAACCAGTTTTCCAATCACACATAACCCTTATTCCACAGGGGCCCTGCTGGCACCTGGCAGCCCTCAGGCAGGAGGAGGGACTGGAGCTCTGAGAGCAGGGAAGAAAAGATGGGAGGAAAACAGCCTTTCGGGAGGCCAGGCCCCAGCAGGGACAGGATGAGCGTGGAGCAGGAGTAACTCCTGCCCCAGTGTAATTAATGTGTGGAGTTAATTACCAATGGGGTCGACATAGGTGAGGGCCCACGGGTGGACTTACACAGCCCCTCTCCCTCCTCCCTGTTACCTCAGGAAGCCTGAACAGTAGTGATTGTTGGGTACCCTTTTCCCTGGGAGATTCAAACTGCTGCCAATCATCTGAAAACACCCGCCCTCCTTCTCACCTAATCCAATCAGAATGCTTCCAACCAGCCCTCCCTTCCCCCATAGGGTCCTTGCAGTCCAAAAAGGGACTGTCAATCATCCTCTCAAGCCCCACCCCCCACCTTTTAAGCCTTCCTCGTCCCTGACGAGCTGCTGTCAATCACCTTCTTAAGCCCACCACTTCCTTCTGTTGCCCAATCAGCTTTCTCGCCAGCCCCTGCTGCGGGGGCCGGGAGACCCCTGCCATTTTCTGTCAGGCTGGCGGGAAGAGGAGCTGAGGAAGGTGGGAGTTGGACAGCTTGGTGTGGTAACCCAGCAGTGCCTTTTCAGCCTTTACTCACCTGAGGAGAAAGCCTTAATTATTTATTATATTTTTTTTATGGCATTTATGTGGCCTATAAATACTTTGCCATCTGAAAGAGCCATTACACAGGTGTTGGCCAGACAAGTTGTTGTCGCTTTGAGTAGATCACAGTCCAGGCCGCTGTCCTTCTGCGATGTACCCCTGCTAGTGACTTAACTGATGCAACAACTAAACAGGCAAATCTGCCTTTTCTGTGTTCTTACAATAAGCAGATTTTCATACCTCTTTTCTCACAGCTTGAAGACAGCCCCTGGTTCTCACTAATCGCAGAATCTGGTGAAATCCTGGACTCTTTCTTACATCAACTCCCTCTTGGCCTGTGCCTACCCAGGCACAAGATGGTCTGTGTATTTGCCTGTGTTTGCTTATGGAGATACAAACATGTCTTCACATGTGGGTGCACTGTGTGTAAGCACCCATGGGCTCTGTCACAGCAAATGGGATGTGCTCCACAAGTTCAAATGCTTATGACCACCGCTGTCACTCCATGTTAGAGAAGAGAGCACGTTTTAGGAGACTTTTCACGGCTTGCTCTTGGGGTTCCCTAGTTGTGTCTAAAGGGGCCAGTGCTTTCCAGACAGATATATTAAATACCTGAGTATTAAGCAGGTTATGGGGTGCCCCAGCACATGACATGCAGCTGGAGCAGCAAACAGCTGTGTAGCACTCAGAGAAACTGCTCTAGAGCAGCCGTAACCCTCACAGTAAGAGAATAAAACCACAGTAAGCTGAGTCCCACACCCAGCTCGGTGAGCTACCGTGCCTGTGAGTTCCTGCGTGGTTTGTGGTTTGCACCCTGCCAGCTTGATTGGCTGCGCTCCGCGAGGGAGAGGCGAAGATGCCGCGGTGGAGACTTACGCGTCCCGCATGGCTCCGCAGACTTCAGTCCTTGCTAAGCACTTGCACTGAAGACAGGAGGCGAGTTCGTTAATCTTGTTATGAGGCTTGTGCCATTCCGCACTGCTTTGTCTCAACACAGATCCTGAAACAGCAGAGTGCAACCACCTGCCTCAAAGGTACAGATCTGCTCCACTGCTTGCTTCTTTCACTGTGAAGTTTTAGGGTAGATGCGTTGGCTAAATTAGCATCACATTTTCTGCAGAGTTAAACAAGTAAGGTCTTAGCTGCAAGGCTCAAGATTTAACGTGTCTTCATTTCCACCGCAGGTGCATCAAGTTTTTCTCCTTGTCAATGGGGGATCAGGACTGTGCTCAGAAGGAGGGTATTTATTGGAACAGAGCAAAGAAAATAATGAATGGGGAATTATTAGTTTTTTCAGTCAGAAGCACAAAGCAAAGAGATATCCAGATTTCCCAGAACCGTTAAGGTTGCTCTGACAGAGATCAAACTATTGTGTCTCTGAGACACCCAGTGTGATCATACCGACTGGGGCAAGATGTCTAGAAAGAAAAATGCTTCTGGCAACTGTAGATCTGGCATCGTTGACCCTCCTTTTAATGTCTCCTGTGGAATGTGGTGGGGTCGCGAGCGGACAGGCATAAATATAATTTTTCCTCAATTGCTTTTTAATGTTGTTGTAAAGTTTTTTGGTGCATTGTAAGCGTAATAGGCAGTATTGTTAAAACACATTTCTTTAGAATGGAGTGCTATAGAGCTGTATGGCAAGATCTGTGTGTATTTCATGTGTGTTTGTGTACATAGAGAGAGTTCATAATGCTTGATTTGTCTTGCAGTTAACCTGTGAGCAAAAAGGGCATCAGTCTCCAAGATATGATTTAGTAGCACGCTATTGTCACAAAACTTTCTTAGAAAAAGTAATAATCTAAACTCTCTTCAGCAGCAGCGGGAGAAGCTGTCACATTTATATTTGTCTGGAGAATAAAGGTTTTATAATGACTGAGTTTCTAGTAAATGGGCACAGCAGAAGGAGCTGGGTTTTGGGATGAGAAAGTGTGGCCCACCAGTTATGTTTTGGCATGGAAGGCTGTAGCTGACTCAAGTAGCAATGCTGATCATTCACTTAAAAGTGGAAGGAGAGAGGCGCCCATGCTGTGGCCTCTGCTCCCAGGTCTCTGAATATGACATAAACCCTGGCTTTGATGTGATGGTGAAATATGCCAGGGAAAACATACGGAGAAAACATGTTCCCTTAGTAGTGGCTTGGTGAAATAATGCTGTTGGTGTCCCAGTGAAGCAATTCCTCTTACTTTCCTATCTAGTGACATTTACTTCTGTTTCTTTCTTGCATCCAAACTTGACAACCCCACAGATAAGAGATAAAACACAATGTAGCGCTGTGTGTCATTCCCATTTTTATCAAGAAAGCAGAACAACCTGGAGATGGATGGATAGGCAATAGCAAATGTACACACCTAAACTTAGCTTAATTTTATTTTCTGGATTTTGAAGTTGTTTTCATCTCTACCTTCCGTACACATCTCCTAAAATTGTTAAAGACTGAGGGATCTGCCTGGGCAGAACAAAAATTGGTCTTTCACAAGATAAAATTTTGCACAACTCACAGTGAACCAGGGATCTGCTGCTCAAGTTAGCTGTCTGTCCTGGTCTCTTTTTTACACCTTCTTATATTAGTTTGCAGAAGGTATAGCATGTCTGCAAGCGTGTCTGGTTTTGGTAAGTTATAGCCATTACTCTAATAAAATACATGACTTCTCTCTTCAAACTTTGTCTCCTTTACCTAATCACACAGAATTTTTTTCCCCCCTGTTCCCCACTTAACTTCTACTCTGAAGCCGTACGCCAGTGCCCTCCATTTTTGCTCATTCAAGGGCAACAGCAGTGAGGACGTAATGCCCTCTGTACAGTGTTATACTTTGTCCTCCCCATCAATTTGCAGCTTGACAGCAGCTCTCTCTGGCCACAAGCAATATCTGAAAGTTTGGCAGGCAAGAGGTTGCTATTAAGCCACAGGTCTGGAACTACTGCTGTAGGCAGTCTCTTTTGGTTTATTTTTACTGCCTGACATAATGAAAATGATCTTCATTCCCTTCACTATGTTTCTTCCCTTAATAGTATTTTCACTTGAAATTCTCCTCTTAGTGGAGCTGTAAGATATATACCATAAAATACATTCACTGGCAAGTTCAGTCTCTGATATTAGTCAGAATGGCCTACCCACTGTGGCTGAGAAAATGCCATATGTTTTACCAATAATGAAGTATTGCTATCAAGACTTCATATACCTATGTCTTTGGGGCTTGTTTTAGTTTCTTTAGTTTTTACAATATAATAAGGCCCCATCTTCCTCTAGCTTTTTCCCTTCTCTCCAGCGTCTGGTTTTGGTGTAAGACAAGCGTAGTTATTTTGTTTTCTTTCAGTTCCTCAAATCGCTATACACAATATAATGACTGTCACACGCTTGATCTGAAGCTCAGGGCTGGCTGCAAGCCATATTCCAGTCAGCACAAATGGTATCCATAAATCCCTTGATATCTTTTGAAAATCTTTATTTTACAGGTCCCTTGAAGGAGACTTTTTAGTCTTTTCAGCTTAGTTTTCCAACATTCTTTGTAAATTTGGGCAGCAAAGGAAGTATATTACCATCAGGGATTATATGGCAGTAACTTTGCCTTTCTTGTATAAGTCTTTAATCTTAATGTCTACACATGTTTTTGCCTATTGATGGGCCTTTTGCCCATTTGCCCTTAAGACAGGTGAGTAGGAATGCTCATGTATAACTTTCACTTATTTATATATTTATATTTAATATATATTTGTTTATATTTACATTTATAAATTTTTTATATTTATATTTTTTATATATATTTATATGTTTGGTTTAATTTATAACTGAATCAGGCCCATGGACGTGAATGTAACAACATTGAGATGACAGAAGCAGTATAGCCATACTAGCTTGACTAACTTGACAATCTGCAAAAATGAACCGGCCTTCCAGGAATGCAGCTTTATGGTTTTTGGTACCCCATTCCATTTACATATATCTATGTATGACTACACTGTACTTTTTAGATGTATCCTACAGTACAGAGAGGTGAAGTGACTCGCCAAAGGATGCACAGCAAATCTTTAGCTGAGCTGGGCTTAGAAACTGGATTCTTGATCTTGTTTCTTCACCACCGGGCAAGGCTGCCTTGTTTTTGCATTTTATAGTGACAGTTTAAATACAATTTCCAAGAAGCACTTTTTTAAAAGAGAGAGGGGGGAGAGACTTGCACAAACGTGAGCAGAATTGGTAGTGATATTAGCTAGGCTAAAAGTGTATGTACTATAGTTTTCATGCTTCAAGGTACAAACTGATTCCCATGATACAGCCATTCTAGCGGGTTGATCCTTCTGATGTTTGGTCACTACTATCCCACAGCTGTTTGGTTTACCCAACAGGGTAATCTGAGTAAGAAGAAGGGCATCTTATTTTTCTTTTAGCTTTAGCCCAGAACTCTGTTTCTGAAGCGTAGTTGCTGTAAATACTGTTTCTAGAATGATTTCAAATAGATGAGAATGAAAAAAGTGATCTTGGAAAGTTCTTCCTGTAGCCTTAATTTTTTTTAATTGTGCTGTTGATTAGAGAATTGTGCTAAAGTGCCATTTAAATAACATCTAAGCAGGAGAGAGTAATCTTTGAGGAATAAGCTTGCTGAGGATGGACACATTATCCTGGCACTAAGATCACAGGTCAGTACTGCAAAATGTATGAGATGAAAGAAAATGATTGGAATGCCTAAATGAACAGTATACACCAATACATGCTGAAGCTCTTTTTTCCCCTCACTTGGAGCTCCAAGTTCCGTCCTTCCTCCCTCTCCCCGGCTTGATACCCTTTTTTATAGATGGCTTTATCTTTTTGGAGCAGTGTACAGTACTAATTACATGCCATTCTTTTCCCTGAGGCACTGACTGTATGCTTCGCGTTCTCTAGACTTTCCTTTCTAGTTCCCCAACTTTTTTTTTATTCTCTCATCATGACAAATCCACCAGTAATCCTTAAGAGTAGAAACTTTAACCCTTAGAGCTCTGGCATTCCTTTTTTATTTTTAAAAAACTAGCTACATAAATAACATCATGTTTCCACGTCGTAGCCACTCCAAGCTACAGCTGAGTTCTGGCACAAGAGAAAGACTCCATAACCCTGCAATCTAAACAAGGATTATTTTAGGATGTGGAGAAACTTCTCAAATTGTCTCTGTGCATGAATGTGCCCTGGTAATTGTTTTTCATGCAGAAGTGTATAGCGTATAAAGATAGGATACTGGAGGCCTTCTATCAGACCGTACATGGGATTTGCTGTACTAGATCAGACTATCGGCCTGTCTCCAGTATGCTACCCAAACATAATGATCAAAACATAATGATTCTGAGAAAGGTGTCCTCACCCTCTGTCAACCAAGCTTGCAGAGCTCTACGCAGAGATGGAACAAGGACTTTCTAACTCTAATGGGGTGATTAGTTTACAGTTTCAAGTTGTATTATGAAGTTTCAAACTGTATTATCATTACACCAACAGACATACATAATGCCATGGTTGAAGCATTATGTGCTTGGATTCTCCTTTCTTGATAAGCCTAATAGTGCAACAGATCTCTGAGATTAAATCCATCAAACCAAACAAAAATGATCCTGATTTACTCTCTTGCCGAAGAGAACTGAATCTAGTCTGAAAATACTTTCCCATCTTCAACAGAAGGTGAATCTTAATTCATTGAAGCCATCAAGTACTTTGACATTCTTCATGGAAGGTGATGAATAGACATGCAATATTACATTGCTGAAAATTATATAGGCATCATAATAATGTCATTACCTTCAGCAGGGGCCATGTACGACAGTTGCATCCTTTGCCTACAGATTTGATGTAGCGTATATTGCTGTCTCCTGTATCCTAAGTAATTACACCTGTAGCACATGCCTAAATGGTTTAATGCTGTCTTCTCCTTTTGCTGTAATGAGCTCATTCAATAATCAAAGCCTCTGAATGTTTGTGTTGTCAGATTAGCTTTAAATGATGTTCAAGAAAATATTTTTCCTTTCCCACGGCATCACAACAAGGCAGTTCTCAGTGGGGCTGATACTGCTGCTCACAGTTAGAATTTCATCATTCAGAGCAGCAGCTGCTTCTCTTTGTTTCCAACAGAAGTGAAACCAAGTGTCCCTCTTGAAAAATGGTGGAGGCTCTGCTGTCTACCAAGAATCCCAGTGTGAGGGAATAAATTAAACACCAGGGTTTTTTTGAAGGGAAGTTTTTTTATAAGAAGTATCGTAGAGGATCTTTAGGTAGAATGTAAATCTGGATTAATTAATTATTGAGGCTATAGAAAGAAACAAAAGATCAAACCCAAAGTGTCAAGTTTCTTAAGGAACCCATACTTAAGAATACTTTTACTTAATAAACTAGTTAATAGGTTTACTTGTAACTTCTCAGGAAATTCACTATGCGGCTTTACAGTTAGTGCTGTAATTCTTAATGTACGCCATAGCCAAACCACCGAATTCTTATTTTAAATGCAAAACTCAGATCAACTGTAAGTACATAGACATGACAAGTACCTCCATAGTATATACTAATTAATTTTATTTTGATTTTTTAACTGTTTTTCAACACTGTTCTGATTTGCTCGTCTGGACTGTTGAGGTCACTGTGGGAAACAGGGTTGAAGCAACCACAAGATGATGTCTGTAAAAATTAATCATTCATTAATAACTGCAACTGCAGAATGGGTTTAGAAATATTTTCTTAAATCTCCAGGGCTTTTGAGGGTCAGCTCTTTAAGCATCCTGAGCTTTATTATTAATTAGTTCTTTTACAGAAAGGCGTCAGCTGGCTTTCAGACACTGTTGACGCTGGATGCTCTGCACTGACAGAGGTTATGTCTTCATTGCCAAAAACAAGCAGGGCTTTAATATTCAGGTGGTTTACTCCAGGTATATTCCTGAGTGTGGAATCTCAGGAAAGAGGAAGTACAGGTGATTTTATGGCAATGTGGCTAGCTGTGGTAAATACAATAACACCTGCCTGGAAGGTACCTCAAACAGCTACATCAAGGTAATAATTCCATTGGGAATTTACTATGCAGCACCTGTCTTGATTAAAAAAAAAACACAAACAAACAAACAAAAAAAAACCCACAGAAAAACCCCAGACATCAGTTTTTGAAGTGCAGGTGAAGTCATAGCAGAAGAAAAGCCGGGCTTCAGCAAGCTCTCATTCTAAAGAGAAAGGTAAATGAAGAGTAGGAAGTAGATGGGAGGAAAGGTGAAGGGCTTGTTTGAATGAGGAGCTCTCCCATTGTTGTTGTACCAGGGCAGTTGTTTCAGGACGGTTCTTTGGATAGCCTTTGGTACTCCAGAATAAGATCTGGCTTGATTTCTCTTTTTGGTACTGCCTCAAAGCTCACCACACCTGCTTTTACCTGTATTATTACTGTCTTGCTGTAATAAATCATCAGGGGTACCGCTCTCTAATGAAGGATTCCTTTCCTCTCTGCAGCCAGTTAAAGAGCGTTTACTGTTCTTTGTATACCATAACCTACAGAGAAACTGGGAATGGTAGCACACTTGTAGCTGCTGCTTTGAGTCTTCTAAGCACCTTGTTATTTCATCTGGTGATTTAGGGGAGATTTTTGAGGAAACCCTCCACACTTCAGGAGACAGTGTTAGTGACTCAGAGAGAATCAAGCCCTTTCCTCTGAGTCAATACTGAATGATATGCCCTAGCACATTTCTTGCACATGAAACCCGCAACTGTAGGTTGATTGCCTGTGGTCATCAATTATCCTTCAGCTAATTGCATAAGTGTAAAGGTGTTTGCCCTAATTGCCCAGGCAGATTTCAGTTTGCCTTCTGCACATCTGACATTTTGATTTTAATTGGGCAGTTGTTGCTTCTGCTCCTAACCTGCTGTGCACGGCTGAAAAGCACTGGAGGATGGATTTCATTGTTAGGTGAAGAGATAGATACAAAATCAGGGAAAGCAGCAGCCCAACTGGAAATACCCTCCAGAGTAAAGCTGGGGTCAAAGGACGCAGTCATCATATTTTAACATTCAGGCTTAGCAGCTCAGGTAACACATACCAGAAGTGTCCAGAGTAGTGTTAATCTCAGGAAGCTGTGGCAAAAAAAGAGCTCATAATAAGGCTTCTTAATTAAAGTGCTGGTTAGTTTTAGCAAGAAAAGCCAAAGGAAGAGCTGTAATCCTTTATAACACACTAGGGAGAAACTACAGCAGTGTATGGGCCCTGCCCAACACTGCTGCATCACACTCTGATGAAGCCTATCAGGATACCAGAAATACAAAGTGAGTCTGAATTTAATTCATGATTTGTGAAATGTGTTGGGAGTATCTTGGGGTGAACAGTGGTTATTTTCTTAATGAATTACTGCTGTTTTGAACAGTTTCTGTTCGGTGTGTTTAGTTTTACTTTTTTGTTTGCAATGTTTTTTTTAGCTTTTGAGCAGGATGTTCTTTTGAAATGTTGTTCTCCTGTTCAGTCTAAACAATCCTGGCATGACATGTCTAAAGGGGCGGTTTTGAATGCATCAGCTTCTGCTGTGCAATCTCAGATGCCTAATTGACTTGAGCTTTGTAAGGGCTGAACATCTACCTCTTCCCATCACCAGCTGCAGAGATGAGCGAAGTCCAACCACTTTCAGACACGGCAACCAAGAAAACAGTATCCCAAAATTCAGTGAATGCTTTGGGGATTATCTTCTTTTACAAAGATGATCACTTCATTAAATATAACTTTTTTTTAAAGCTAAACTAAGCAGCAGGGCTCATCTTCAAGACAAAAGAGACAGCCAGCCTACCATAATCAAATATAGCAAGATATGCAATAGTAATGAATCTGAACATTGCAGTTCCTTAAAATCGATAGCAAGTAAAGTAGATAGAAGAAACTGATAGAGAACACAATAGAAAGTGGAAGTGCAGTGAGCGCAGGGTTTGAGTTTTTTCATATGGAAGCAGAATTGCAGTGTTGAAAATGTTTTTTAGATGCATGCAATTTGGATTAAATTCACCCTATTCATCACAGAAGTAATGACACTAATCCCTCTTTTGAGGGGTTAAATTTGTTTGTAGTCTTGTGAAAAGTAATTCTTGCCATTGGCAGGTCTCTCACTGCAGAGCCCTTTCCACGTTCATGATGTAGCTTGAAGGGTGTGAGCTGCACGGTTCCCTCAGTTTGCAGCTCTCAAAACCTTCTTCTGCAGACTTTCTAAGGTATGTAGAAGAGGAGCATCTTCTTGAAGGCTGTATGAGGTACATGACATACAGTGTTTTGCAGTGTCTAGCCTGGTAATTTTTTTCCACAGTGTCTAAGCAAGTAATTTTTTATTTCTATTCTGGAATTTTCTCCTTCTTTCCTCTTTTGCCTTTTTTTCTGAATTCCATCTATGAATAATATTTTTTTTATTGTTACATAATGAGCATGTTAAGCACACAGAAGTCAGGAGCTAGCCTCATTTTAATAGCGTGTTTTGATGATATGCCGCTGTATAATCGGAGTCTAGTACTGAAGTCAGTATCATCTTATGAATGCGTATTGACAAGAAATCTCAAATCATTTAATGCGGATCTTCTACCTGAATGATTTTCCATATGTCTTTGATGTACACATGCACATAATTTATATCATTGCCTGAGTGAGACTGGTGTTCTGATAGAGTAGTCCGATAGAGTGTAGAAAAATCAGGTTACATTCTCATCTTGCATAATTTCAAAGTTAACCCTGCTGTGAGCAGGGGCTTGAACTGGATGATCTTCACAGATCCCTTTTAATCTAATTATTGTATGATTCTATAAACAGCTGTGATCCAGTGTTTTTTGTTAAGTTGCACTGTATGGAAGAATACCATTTGCTTCAAGTAGTTTGCCTTATGAATAGGAAAAACAGTGAAAGGGTGAGGAAAAGGGATGTAACATAGAAACACAATAACCAGTCCAACAGACTGACAATATGGTATCAATTCCCTGATTTTTATTTTTTTTTGCTTTCAGCTCTTTTGCATGAGATGATTCTTAGATGACAACACTGCCATTAGCATAGTGTATTCTGGAGCATGACTGTAGGAGTAACTCTGTATGGTACTTTATTGTGTTGTGGAAGAAATAGCATGGGTTGTCCTCCCCTCATAAACCATAATATAATGTTGAATGCAACAGCTGGCTTCTTTAAATATGTACACCCTCATTTCTCAGCCCGAGAACAAAGCCAAAGTAAAATGATTGTGCTCTCACCATTAAGTGAGCTGGCAGGATCAAAGCCAACATTCAGGGGATCTCTGAACTGTTTTGTAGCTGTTGTAGATTATGTTGTGCCTCTGCCCTGATTAGCTATGCTACGGTATCCTCAGCACATCCAGAGTTCCTACTGCTACTCAAGACCCTTACGGGTTACACAGAGCCCTTCTGTGTGGAGTCTCCCATCATTTCATCACCAGTTCTAATGGCTGCTAGACCTTTATGTACCTCAGTAAGTGCCTTGGAGTAGACTCACTAATAAAAATTGGATTTCCATCTCATTCCTTTTTATCTTCTGTAGAAAGCCAATACAAGCGCAAAGTTAGAATTGCAATAATATGCCTGCAGTTGCCACCCAAAGAAATGTAAGAATACATTTCCCCTAAACTTTTCAAACTAGAATTGCACTCACTTCTTTTCTTTAATAGGACAGAATCTGCCTAGACTAGGCCCAGTGTTTAGGCTTTCAGATAATGAAGCATATGAAACTTAATATGAATATAAATGTCATGAATGTGCAATTTTACTTGGTGATTTAAGTACTGCCATTCAGTGGTTTGTATGCAAACTGTGGTACTGTGCAAAAATGACTGAAACTGCGAGAGACAATGTCCATCTTACATTCACTCACCAAGGTTAATCAAGTATCAATAACTTGCAGAATAGAGGTGGGGTGGAGGGGGAGGATCTGCAGTGCTTTAAGCAAATCCTAATAATTTAAAGGACACAATAATTTGGACATTACCAAAAAAATAAAAATAATAACACAGATCTTGGCACTGCCTTTTACCTATGCGACATGCTGCAACTCTGTTGCTCTGGATGCAGATATATTGTTTGCTCTGTGCAAAACCAAACCTGACTGGTTTGAGTTTGAGGCGAGATACCAGAGCTCTGCCTGCCCCACCCAAGTGATATTTCATCTCCTCAAGAATTAGTTCATGTGGCGGCCCACTGATTCCATATTCACAGTGAGATTCTCCACCTTCAGGTTTAAAGCACTGAGTCCTTGTGACATAGCCTTGAGTATCTTGTGAAGTATCTTTTATGTTTGCCTCTTCACCCTTGGAAAATATTTTCTGTGTAGCATTTCACCAGGATCTTTTGTCTCCATACTTATAGCTGTTTTTTTCTGCAATGAGAGCTAAGTCAGTGTCTTTGTCCAGAATTTCAAACCCAAGTGCTTGAACTTAGGCTCCTAAGTCTCAGAGGTGAGCGTGTACTTTAAAATGGCATAATGCTTAAAATTGCTAAATATGCATGGATCAAACAGACTTCAGGGTGAGCTATAAGAAGTCAGACTCTCTGCAAACTCGCGCTTTAAACTGGGATTATGACCGGGAGTGAAGCAGCATAGTGTTAGGCCAGATCGTACTTTGAGAGGTTGCCATGTGTTCTTTCCATGGAAATCTTTAAGTAGGTGGTTCACTGCTGATGATGTTTGACTCACGTATAAATTCCAGCTTCAGCTGACACCTGCTCATGGTTGCTCCTTATCACCCACATACACACAACACACGTACCTGCCCCCCAAGTGTATGCAGACCACCTCATTTGCAGTTGCTCTGATTTGTATTTGCCAAAGAAAACACAACACGCACATCACCTGAAGTATGCTCATGGGACCTCCGTTCCTCCACTGACGCATCCTGCAAATGTATATCTTTCATTTATAATCAGATCCCTAGAGATATAAATGTTCAAACATACTTTTGCTCAGATATGTTCAGACTTGCATGCAGAATGACTAGTCCTGTACGAGGGTAGAAGAGGCACTTCACATGATGCTACATTCACCCAGTCATGCATGTAATCCCATATTCTCACACACATGCAGAGTTTGCTGTTTTCCACATGTGTATTGTAGCAAATAATTTCTTCCCATCCTGCTTAACATGCAAATGTGGATAGCACATCAAGATTAGAAATAAATGTAGCAGAATTACTTCAGTCAACCTGAAATGTCGAATGACTCATTCACACCCTCTGCACAGTGTTCCCGTCTTGCCACATGCAATCTATTGAATAGTCTGAAGGCTGTGCGGTTCCCTGCTGCAGAGCAGCAATTGATCATTTGCTCGTTGAAGGAGTGAGACTATGGGTATTTTTGCAGGGTGTAGAGGGGTTACACAGTGAGGTTCCAGTTAGCCTCATTGCCACAAAGGTGCCCACACTGTAGGAACGGGAAACGTAGGATGTCAAGCCTGATCTACCGATAGGGAACTTTATGTGTTTGGTTAAGTCTTAGTCTGCAGGTTAGTTCAGTAACTGATATTCCTACCTCAGTGTATGACCTGGGTATTTTTATTCCAGATGGTGAGAACCTATTCCAATTTGATATAACTTAATTTTGGATTAAGATAAACAAGAATGAGTTGTTCCTGCTTCAGAGTAAAAATGTCTACATGTTAAATCATTCAGGAACTGCTGCTGCACTTTAATTTCAAAGGTATCATAATCCAAGTGAACTAAAAAATGCATAGACAAACATGAAATATGTTCCACACTTCCACCTAAAATAGTACGATTGCTGTGCAGAGATAAACCCCAGGAATAGTAACAAGCTGGCATTCACATTTACCTTATAATGAGAAGAAAAGTTAGATTGACTGTTGGAGTTGCATCTTTAAATGTATGAATTATTGTAATTGATTGCTTTTAAAACCCTTTCAGAAGCATTCCCAAATGCAGATGCACATGGACTGACTTTAATTTATAGAAAGGCTGTTTTGTAGCACTTAAGCCTTGTAAAGGGTGTTCTGTGTTTAAATGGAAGTTGAGCCATGAAGATCCATTAAGCAGAAAAAAAAGCAGTTAATACAACACAGAGGCTCAGAAGGTAAATGTGCAAGTGGTGACATTATGCAATGAAGGTACCACAGCAGTGCTCATTATATCACATGGCAGATACCAGTAGCAGCATTTCAATTTCTCTGTCCTTACTTAAATGTGAAGCTTTGTATATAAAGTGTACCAGATCTTCTTCTCAGAACAAAGGTGTCTGTGAGCTGAAATTGTGTATAACATGTCCAAGATAAGAGGGCTCTGAGAACCTAATTGTCAGATTTCCTGTGTTTGTGTTTAGATTATCATATTTTAAATGTATGTAGACTTTAAATGTAGTAGACTTTTATATTTCATTCTTTCATAAAAGCACAAGAGGAGAGGAAAAATATACAAGGGAAAAGAGGTGAGGCAAAATTTTCACTGAAAAAAATGCAACTTGTGCAGTCAGATTCGATTTTGTACAAAAATACATTTATGGTTAAAAGGACAAAGAAACATTAGCTTTTCTTACTGAGCTAACTGTAGTTCTACTTTTGTGCAAAATCATATCTATTGGCACACAATGTAATTTTAGTACTAGAGTTCCAGATTTTGCACAATTATCTGTGCTGCCAGGATTAATCTTACACCCCCCCCCCAAAAAAAAAAAACACCACCAAGTAAAACAGCAGTTTCATCACTCGGGCTTCCCATTTTACACAAAGTTCTATCAGCTGGCCTGATCAAAGAAACATGCAATAGCTGATTTGAAATACAATATTATGTACCCAGCAGTATATACTAGCAGAATTTCATACCATTTTGTTCACATATCCCACTCAAATGTATTTATATACAGTAGAGTCCAATATAAGATTAAAAACTATTTTTACCAGATTGGATTAATACCTTAATGTAATGAATTCTCTAGGTTGTGCTGTGCCCAGAAATAAAGGAATTATAGCCTTCTGTTGCATCCTTCATCTTTTATATATGAAAAGAGGAATTTCTTAACTGCTGTGGAAATGAACCAAAGATATAAGGTGAACTTACTCCTACTTTTGCACAAATATTTACAGATTTATTTTCTAGATTTCCATTTCACATCATGAAATGCATGATCGCGCATAGGCAAAGGGAATTTGCCATTCACATGCACATCCAGTGTGTATGCATAGAATCATAGAATCTTTCAGGTTGGAAAAGACCCTCGGGATCATAGACTCCAACCATCTTCCCTACTCTACTAAGTTTTTCCCTACACCATATCCCCCAACACCACATCTAAAAATATTCATATGCAGACCTGCATGAACACCAGAGTTGCTCAGCTCTTAGTTACAAGCACCCAGATTTACAGAAGAGTGTGTTGGATACTATACATTTTTTGGAAATCTCTCTCTGATGGTCAAAGCTGGAAATAATGAATCTTGAGTATTCTTTCCCATATTTAGTTACCCAAATACAAGGAAAGCACCTTGGAGTATCTAGGTCTAATTGTAGGTGGGTTTTATGGTCTGTGGTTCGTTGGTTGGTTGTTTTTAATCAAGTCTCATAGTATCAAGTGAAGTCTCATTCCATTTTGATTCTTTTGCTTTGGAAGTGACTTTTGGAAAGCCCATCCTGAGAGGAAACGTCTGAAATGTAATGTGACTCCTCATCCCAGTCTCTTGTATGATCAATTTGAGAACTGTAATTCTCCATCGGACTTGCTGCTAGCTGAATGGTTCTTTGGAGCTGTTCACAGCTGGTGTGATTCAGAGAGGCTTTGAAGATACTTGTAATTATACCAAAGACTAGTTTCAGGATAAGTAGTCCCAGGATTTCACAGAGCCCAAACGTGGTCTGACTCCCCCTTGATCCCTCTTGAATGCAGTCTTTTAGTACTAAGAGTAGGATAAAGATCGTAGAGGGCTACACCTGCATGAAAGCAGATGTACGTACAGGTGCATAGATTCCAGAACAAATTCAGAGGTGTACATTCTTGCACTTGTTCTGATTTATATCAAATTTATCCTCCAATGAACCTGCAGTATTAGTGCAAATATGCTAAACGCACATGGTATGTTGATATATTGATGTGGTATATTGATATAGCGGTCTGTCGCAGCCCTAAATTCTGTGAATCCACAAAGTGCAAGCTCCAACTGCGCACAAAAGCAGATCCCTTGCATACATATGCACATGCACAGTGGGAATAGGATTGTTATTCTGATAACCACACACCTTTGCAGTACAACGCATATCAGCCAGCACTGAAGCTTACCAAGAAAAGATGAGAAAAATTGAGAGGCAGTTAGCTAGATAAGGTATGAGGAGATTTTTTAAAAAGTAGCATAGAAGGAAGTGGCTACATTTTTCATACTTTAGTTGTTTGTCTGGAGGGCTTGAGAAGGAGCTGCTTGACAATTGTGCCAGAAGAGACCATTCGAAGCAACTTCCCATCAGGCGGCATTCCTCAAGTGTCTGCTCTTTAGGAGCAGTCGGGGAAAATTCATTCTGTGGGAAGCAGTTAATGGAGCTGCATTACAGACCCCTTATTGCTCTGTCTGATAGAGAGACAGCAGGTTCACTTTGGCAGCTCCAGAGCCCTGATCAGTTCAGATTAGGGGCACATTGTCTGTCTGGCTTAATCAGGCATGTTTAGATATATTTATCATGATTAGAGGGGTGTAGCACAGGGAGGGGGAAGAAATAAAGAGTGAGATTACTTTTCTCTAGCTTCAAATGGAAGCTTAGCAAATCCCACTGAGTGACTAGGTGCTCATCAAAGGGAGAATTTAAATCCTGGAAAGGAATGTTTTGTCGAACACTCCAGCACTGGATTCAAATCACTGAAGAAGAGTCTCTTTTTCTTTCTCTCACTTCCTTTCTCCCTCTACCACTTGCATGTAGCAAAGAAAATTAGCATTGATAGCTTGATAGGCATGCAGCCCCTGCCTAGCTTATCTGTAGTTCAAATTCTAGTAATGTGATGACAAAATTAGCTATCGTCATAATGGCCTAGATATCTGACTCCTGTATTTTTGTCATGTTTATCTTTCAGGGACACACAGGGTACCATTGCAACAGCCTTATTTTGCTACTTTTTAGTGTTCAGAAGGGATGATAATAAACAAATTGTAAAGACTGGGAAGAGGCTTCTTTTTCTATCAGTAGCAGTGCTTCTCTCTTTGTCTTCATCAGGCTGGGTTTTTTTGGATTTGAACACTGTAAAGACGAATTAGCCCTGTATTATAAAGTCAGATTTGCCAAATTTGCTGCTGATGTAATTTGGTATAGTTCATAGGTGATGGTGGAGATCAAGTGATTAACTTTTCAGAGCCTCTGAAAGAGGTGGTGTTGGCTCCCAAGAGAGCAGGAAGGAGGATAAAGGTTTCTTAGATCTGTCTCAGTGCTGAGGGTGATCAGAAACTAGTCGTGCTGGGAGAAGGCTCCAGAGCAGAGGTCAGGCTGCAGGATCCATGGTTTCCTGCCCTGAGTAACTGGCCCTCTTTAGTCTTAGGTGAGATAAATGTAGGACAGACTTGGAAAAAGTGTTGTTAGGAGGAGCACATTCTGTTTTGCCTGTGGTCTCCAGCCTTCTTTGGGCTTGCAGATTCATCCATATTTCCCAGTGAAGGAACAAATTTCTGTGATATGGATCTTCTTTGGTCTCATCTGCCAATCCTTAAAAAGTAGTTCATTGGCCCAAGCTGAAAACGTCTGGTGTAGAACACTACGCAACACAGCAGGCGTGCTTTGGCTATGTGTCCGCAGAGCAGCTGGCAACACAGAGGCTGTAAGGCAGTTGCTTCTGTCTGGGCTCTTGGGCAGCAATGCAGCAGTTAAAGGAAATATATGGAAATCCGGGAGAACTGTTTGGCAGTAAAGGAAAAGAAGTCAAAACTTCCCTTTCTCCACTGTAATCTGCTCCTTCGTCCTCTGCTAATCCAGTCAGTTCTGTGGCAGTTCAGTTCTTGTGATCTTGTAATTGCTGTCAAGATGATAATCTGGGATGCCATGAACATGGCTCAGTGTAATCACCCTACAAATGCAGAAGGTGGAGAAGCTAACTGATTAGATGCAAAAAGCTGCTAGTGAGACACTAATAATTGGGTAATCATGATTTATGGGGTGGGGAACATAGAAGAGAAAATTGGCTGGTTTGGAGGGATTTGAAGAAAATATTTAATATCATCAAGTTTGCCAGTACTTCTTTAGAGTAGAAAACCAGAGGATCATAGCAATATATTCCCAAAGAGGAATCTCTCAGAAGTGCAGAGATGCTCATCAGCTGGAATGGTAGGAGGTGTCTTTGGAAATGAATTAGCAGAATGATGGGAAGGACCGCATGAATCAAATCACAAAATAACACTGTTGTTTAGGATTAAAGCCATATGTCCTTGCAATAAATGGTGCTACATTGATGGTAACAGGCAGTTAAAGTTGTGTACTCTCCTAGTACGTGCACAACTGTAGAATTAGGAAGGTACTCTTACTGTTAAAGCTTATTCCTGTAAGAGAAATGGCTTCACACCTTTCATTGAAATAGTTGTCCCACGTGTGCAAGCTGTAGTCATACCAGCTAAACTGAATGTGGTTTATGAGGGTGATGGTGAAAAGACCAGTACTAGAATAGCAATAGCTATGCAGCTGATGCTGGTGACTGAGCTGTTTGAAAATCCGCGAACATGATCAAACAGGACCGCTGCAGGTGAGCAACAAGGTGCAGAGCTTTCAAGACAATCTTTGCTAACAGGAAGCATAGCAAATTGGGACAGAGCTCTGCCCAGATCAGTTCACGGAGCTCTGCAGAGCTTTTATAGCACTGCCACTCCTGTGCACTCAATCCTGAAAAAAATAACTGCCCACTAATGACCTGTCAGCGTGGACAGCCTGAGCAGCTGTTTGCAGAAGGCAAAGCAGTGAGAGAGGATGAATTGCTCTGTGTGGAGCAGATCTGAATGTGGGGACAGGAGTAGATGGGAGATCGGGAAAGACTAGACAGCTTCCATTCATAACATTCAGCTTTATGTGGATTTACAGCCCTGATGCTCCTGAATCCACAGATGCTGAGTTATTACTTACAGCAAAATATAGCAATTGAAATCTCCTTTGTTTCCACATCTTGACTTCCGTTTCCCTTGTTGGCAATGTTACTTTCTGGAGGTAAACTAATGAAGAACATGGGGAAGTAGTTTACACTGAGGGCAAACTAAACCTAGCTACTTAATATTTCATATATTATCAAACCCAACAATTCAGAGTAAGTAAAATATTTTATTTTTATGTTTTATTGCAAATAACCTTTTTTCCCTTTCCTTTTCTTCCCTTTTTTCTTTCCCTTTTGTTTTCTTTACTTTCTGGCTGCTCCCATGCTTCCCAGATAGAAACTAAAGTGAATAAAATACCTTGGAAAAAGTTTTTTCTCTTGAAAATTCCATCCCAGCAAAAAATTACTAAAATTTTGTGTGACAATGTATTCTTAGGAAGTTTTCAGACATGTTTGCAGACACGTCTGTTTTGGGTCATTCACCTAACTGTAAAAGCGGGTATAAGTTTATCTGCATCAAGCTTTTTTAAATCCTGGTCTTCCCAAACTGTGTCGTAGCCATGGTTCAGCTGTCCCATCTGGATTGTGCCAGTAGTAGATGATGACATAAGAAGTCTGCAGCAGGTAGTTGTGGAATAACCTGTCTTCCTCGGTCAGGCTTTATCCAGTTGTCTGAAAGAGATTGGCTAAAACAGGGAAGCATAAAGCCTCACACCCTTCCCGTAAGGTTTGATTCCATTAATTGTGGCTGAAGTATCTGGATGTTTCTTTATATTTTTCAACATAGCTGTGATGCATGTATTCTACATGGTGAAGAAGTTAACATGCTACTATAACTGTGACAGGGGAGGAGTATATAGAAATGGTGAAGAAAGAAAAGGGAGTTATTTCCCGTCCTATCCTATTTCATATCCTTTCTCATTGTTGGGGGCTTGCTGCTATTGGGTATGTTGTTTATGGTTTAGAAAGCCACATCTTTCATGGCTTGACATTAAATAGATTTAATATTATCCTGTAATAGTTCTGGATACCTAGCAGGAATCCAGACAGTGTTTTGTAGCATTGTAAGGCAGCAACCACGAGTGACAGCTCACAGCAGCCCTCTTGCTGGGGGGCCCATTAGACCACATCATGGTAGAAACAGAGAAAATAGGTCGGTCTAATGTGTAACGTAATGTAATCTGTCAGGCCATTCACAGAGCATGAGAACGAACATAGCTTAAAACTGGGAAGACCGTGAAAATTTGTCTCACCTGTGTGTCTGTTCTGCCTGTACAGAAGTTTATATTCCTGATGTGTACGGTGATAGCCACGTGTAAAACTTTTCACAACATGACAAGAGCTAGCTGCTATACTCGTCTTATGGCCCCCTGCTTTCTGCACCTGTGTATTTTTTCAGCAAAATATATTGGGGATTTTCCTCTTCAGAGGGAATTCTCATTGTCTCTACCCCTCACTGGTTTGAGTACTTCATAATTTACAGCCTACCTCTGTTTTAAATAAATGCCAGGGAGATTATTGCCTCCCCAAAGCGGGGAAGGACAGGGGACTGCCACTGCCTGCGGTTGCCTTAGACTAGCATGTTGTGGTATTTTTTGTGAAGTGCCATGGCTCATAAGAAAGAATGAATTGGGTCCGGTTACAGTTCCACGCAGCCCATGATGCTGTGCCCAGCCACGGCAGTTTGGGGAAGGAGGGTAAGAACAAGGCAACTACACTGCAAAACTTCTTTCACTAGGGCCTCCCAGATCCCAACACCGTTGAGAATTAGCTTATGTTATGAGAAATAATGGATAAAAATTTCCTGTTTGTGTTTTCCACGATTCTCATTATTTTCTACATTGCTTTTGGATTTATCCCTCTGTCAACTTTTTTCCTATTTAATTTGGTCCTTCCTTGTTCAGATATCTTCCATTCTTTTCATCATCCTTAATTGCTTTCTCTCTACTATTTATAATGCTACTGTTTCCAATTTTGAGATGGAGGGATGAGAACTAGCTGCCATATTCAAGTTACAAATATTCAAACAGGTGCCCTAGGGATTTGTACAGTGACATGATGTTGCTTTCTGTTTTGTTCTCTATCGCTTTCCTGACATTTCCTAACCTGCCTTTTTGACTTCCACTGAGCTGACACTTTGACAGAACTATCCACAGGTACTCAAAGGTATCTTCCCTGACTGGTAATTGCTAATTTTAAGTTCACTACTGTGTCGTATAGTTATGGTTGTTTATTCCCATGTCCGTTACTTTGCAGTCATCAACACTGAGATTCATCTTGCATTTCAACAGTATTTTGAAAATCATCTGCAAGTGTTTGTGATCAGATTTAATTTGTATTACCCTGATTTTTCTTTTTCCTCATCAGTAAGGTTTGTCACTACATTTTTTTTCCAGATCATTTATGAATATGTTGAACAGCTCATTCAAGTTGTTTCCTAACTTTTAATCAGTTGTTAATCCTCTATAGGACCTTCCCTCTTATTCTTAGAGAGCTTAGGAGGTTTTTTAAGTCTTCAGTGAGAGACTTCATCAAAAGGGATTTAGAAATGCAAGTTTTATATCAAGTGATCACCGATATCCACATGTTCGTCGGCTCCTTCAAAGAACCAGGATTTGAGCAGTATGACTTCCTTCTGCAAAAACTATGTGAGGGGCAATTGCTATGTCATTTCTCTCTTATGCCAAGTAATTATTTTTTTTTCCATTATTATTCTTTATATCCATTTCAGGCATACGGAAGTTAGATCTGCCCCTTGCATCACCTCAAAATGCTTTTCAAACCTTGGCATCGTGTATTCAGCTTTTTCTCCTAGTACTGAGGCTGGGTTAGGTCTTAACATTGTATGCCACAGCTTAATTGCTCAGCCTTTACTATTTCATGTTCAGTTTAGATTTCAGTCAAGATTTCTAAAGTATCAAATCCTTAAATTTACTCTTGTACATTTACTGATTAGTCCTGAAACCTTTTCTTCCAATTCTTCAGCTTGAGACAGTTCCCCTGGCTCTTTTCTGCAAAGAAAACCCCAGTGTGGGGACCTCCTTACTTCCCTATGGAAGATGCATGGATGCACAGAATTCATTTAGCTTTTGTGCTTCGTCCTTATCTTCTTTGAGCACTCTTTTTACATCTCAATCATCTGTCAGCCCTACAGACACTCTGGCAGGCTTCCTGCTTCTGTTGTCTTTGAAAATAATTTTATTACATGTTTTTATGTCTTCAGCTACTCGTTCCTCGAGATATGTGTTTCAACGGACTTACTATGGTTTCTCATTTAACTCACCAGATCTATGTTCTTTTCTGTTTTCCTTATTTGGGTGGAACTTGCACTTTTTGAGGGACAGTACCCTCCTTTATTCAGCTGTTAAACCAACCTGGGCTGAGGCAGCAGCAAAGGGCAGGTCCTTTTGAACTGACACCACCATTTTAAATATGTGGTGTACCAAATATTTCCAACATTAGAGGCTGATAATTGTCAGTGCCCCACTCTGTCCTGTGACAGAGACTGTTCTGTGTCTCTGCCGCCCATGCCCACTCCTGACTGTCCTCATCCACACACGTGGACCCGTTACTGATGTGGCACGCTGTCGCTGCAGGGAGGAGCCTGATACAGGCTGAGCTCTCCTTCTCTTCCTTCCCTTAGAGGGTAACACGCCTCTGCTTTCTAGCAAAGTGCCAGAGGAGAGGAGAGCTGCTACAAGGTATGGGGTGAGCATGGCTCTGAGACTCGAGTGGGGGGAGCTGTGTGGGAAAGGTACTAAGGAGGAAAGGGTGGGTTTGAGAAGGAGAGGTGAAGTACTGCGCGGTAGAGGAAGAGCATGGGATCCCAGTGCCATCTTGTTCATCAGGTTACACAACAGGGCGGTGCTTTTGCCGGACAAATCCCTGTGCCTCAGCCAAATCTGACCAGCTGGAAACTGAGGGAGGAGGTGGGCAAAGAGAAGGAGGTACTTTCCTTCACCCTGATCCTCCACACCAACCCTTCCAGCACAGCCAAGATTCATGATTTTATACTCTCAGAATACAGGGCGGTATCATGCTGCTGTCTTTGGGGCTGCTGTTGCACCGGCTTCCCATGGTGCAGCACAGCTCTAGTCTGTCATGACTGGAAGTAGCACAGAAGACCCAGGTTCCCCAAGGAAATTAAGCACCATTCTAGTCTGGGGCCTTTCTTAACAGCTGCTGTTGGTTATAGAGTCCTGAGAGTTTATTTGTGAATCCCATTCCTAGGAGGCTTATTTTGTCTGCTCACAGAGGCTCAGCCCAAGAACTGTGCATTGCGCTGGTTGGCAGGATAGCCAAGACTTAAATGTGACAGTGCTGTGTTATAGTGACTTGTTCTCCCTTATAAATTTTACCTTCTTATCACTGACAGTCAGTGGAGCTGCACCGTTAACTCCGTAGCAAGAGGTTTGTGTTTTTGGAACGAAATATTCCCATGCCACTTGTATATGGCTTAGCTGGTGAAAACAAAGCTTTTATCTATCATAGCTCTTCTAGATAACGGGTCCCTTCTCCATTGTTTCTGATTAAATGTCATCTGGAGTTTCTGTAGAGATGTTCAGGGTTGAATTCTGTCCCTGGTTGCTCGTCAGTCCGATAGGTTGTTCTTGCGGAGCCGAACAAAGGCACAGTAACGCACGCTGTATATCTCGGTGCAAAACCTCACTGCATGGAGCTGCAGGCTGGAGATGTGCAAGTTGCAGGCATAAAAATAAAAACTTTTGTTCATATGGCTCCTTTAAGCAGGCACGTATTTGCAACTCTTCCCGCCTTCTGTGATGTTAATATGTGAGTTTGAGCAGGGTTGAGACTGAGCAGTCCCTGAGTGGTAAACTCTTCATAGGTGGTGACCTTCCCTGGCATTGTTATTACTGAATGTTGACCCAACCTGGTGTAGGGTAACAGTGTTAAGCTCTTTGGGACACTGCTGTCAGACTGCGTTGCTTGCTGACATGATTTAGGCCTTGGCTCTTTTCATCAAGAGAGAGATGCTGACGTTCTTGCTCAAGGAATGGCAGTCTGCCAAACTAAAATACCTACCTAGTGCTCCCAAAGCCCCGCTGCTTTTCACTTCTCCTTTTATGAATCTTCTGCTGCACCGATCCCACAGAATTGCGGTAGCCTTATGCCCCTTGGATCCGCCTCGTTACAAGGGGGAACCACAGAGAAAATTCACCTCCCTGCAGAGAGCCAGCACAAAATGGAGGGTACTGGTCAACTCACACTCAGAACTGAAAAGTCCTCCTTTGAACACTGCATAGACTTCATGCTAAACTCTGTACAAAGGTGATTTTCACACAGAACATTATGCGCGGTCTAAAATTGTCCTTGGTTACTCGAAAGCTTAAAGGAGTTGCACCAGGCAGTTTAAAAGCGGAATCTGGCTCCCTGCAAACTGCAGTGCTGTCCTTTAGGATGAAAGGTGCTTGAGAAATGTAAGTTATGACAATAACGAAAAAATTCCTGTCTCTCTGTGTCATGGGGTGGTACTTGAAGTCATGCACAGGCAGAGAGGGAAAGAATGGGCTCCTGGCAGGGGAGTTTTCATGAGGGCCCAGCACTGACCCACGTGGAGTGAGGATTCTTGAGTTACAGATGGTGGGAGGAACAGGATCAGAAAAACAGAACTGGTTTGAAGTTCAGGTGATGAAAAGTGGCAGGCTGGAGTTCAAAGACAGGATTATTGGCTAGTGTTGCTTTAGTAGTTGGTGGGGGAAGAGCTTAAGGCCACAGCATTACTGCATTGCTGATTTATCAACACAGCCAACACTGTGTATGGTATTTGAGTCACTTCTAAATCCAGCCGCTGGCAATGAAAAGCACATTTAATCCATGTGTTAGATTGTTTGAAGAGGTATCTGTCTCCTGGTCTCTCCCCAAGGTTGGGATTGCTGAAATTGAAAAGGAGGTGAAAGGAGATTTTAACTGTTTCACAAACCCTTCTTCTTTTGACGGGATCACATCTCCAATAGCATCTTTAACATTTGGGATATTGAAGAATGAAAGGCTGTTTCCCCTCTTGCCCCCTGCAGAGAGAACCCCCACTGTCTCTTCTTGATTAAGGGACAAAAATCAAAGAAAGGATTTGTATTTAAACAGTTTATTGTTTTTAAGTGTGATTTTTTTTTCTCAAGATGGGATTAACGCTCTGTACTTAAGAGTTCTAGGATTCATCTGCACTGTTGGCTCTGATCCCTCTGCAGCAGCCCACCGCTGCAAGATAAAACACTGAAAAACATCCCTTATTGAAGTAATTCTTCTTTAGTCTTTTTCTTCAGTTCTCTTCCATGAAAGAATATCATTGTTTAACTAGTTCCCTCAATGGTTAATTCCCCTCTAATTTAATACCCGTACGCTCTGTTAGTATGGAAGGGGCTCACACTGGCTGTGGGAGGTTATAGACTGAAGCTCAAAAAATGTCAGTGTAAGAATAGAGGACAGTTCTCAGATCAGGCCTGAGTTGCATCTGCAGAGTTACCCCAATGCCTGGAATAAGAGTGGGGCAATCAGAGGGCGAACCTAAGCTATATTTGCAAATCTGCAAAGGGTATCCAAAGTAAGAATTAAGGAGAATTGGTAAGTTGACAGAGAGAAAAGGGGGTGAAAATGTTCGGAATAGCTGGAAAGATGGGAAATGAAGCACATTGGTAAAGCATAGGGTATTATTGTTCAATATTGATGTATATTGACAAAAACCTAAGGCAGTGCGTTGGAATAATGGGTGCACAGCAGATCACAACAGAGCTATGTACTCCAACCTACCTGGGAGACCCCAACACTGAAACCACCCCAGTTGCTATAGGATGGGTTCATGCTGAACGAGCAGAGCTGCCTGTGGACTGCTAAAAAATTTGCCTTGGTGCCACCTAGCTCACATCAGTCACATGAATACAAATTCACCTATAAGCAGCAAAAAAAGAGGGTGCTAACAGAATCCAATAGGAGACATGTGAAGATCTTTTTATAGTTAGAAATGAGATGTAACAAATCTCAGAACTAATCTCCAGTGATGCCCCTCTTGTGGATCACTTTATCCGAGAATCTTTAGTTAAAGTGCAAGCAAGAAATACACAATTTAGCCAATAAACAACTGCTTTATACAGTTAACAAACAGAGAAGCTAGCTAGGCTTTAATGAAATATTAGGCTAAGCATTAGCATAGTCCTCACGTGTGTAAAGGCACCCAAAGAGTCATTGCTGGTGAGGCAGGCATCAATTGGGAGGGAAGAGTCGGCCTCCATGGTTACCATCTGCCATCAGCTGGGTCAGGATTGATGGCAGTGACACAACCACTCGGTGACCCCAATGATTCATGACTGGTCCTCAGCTAGACTGACTATCCCAATTAAACTTCCTGTGGTTTTGTTTTTCTTCTGAGATTTTATATCTTTCCATGTTGGTGTTTTTCCTCTTGAATCCCTGAGCTACTGCTGGTGCTGTCTCAACAGCCCTACCTCTGTCTATAATTTTTGCCCTGCAGACTTTCTTCCAGCTCATTCTCAGCACTTTCAGGCAAGTTGCACTGTATCAGAGCTGAGCCCTGGGTCCTTGGTACACAGGTAGTTAAATCCCTGGGCTGTGTGTCAAAGGAGGAAGCTTACAGCAGGTATTGCAGAGAAGTCTGTGATTTTAAAGTGGCATAATTTTAGAGCTTGCTCAGTATCAGCACTTTATATTTTGGGGTTCTTGTCTCAGTTCTAACATTAGACAAGAAATAGTCAACCTAACTAGGGTTGTTCTTATGGTTTCTTACTAGGGCTTTCTGGTTTTTCTTAGGCCATAAAGTCTGGGTGTATTTGTGAGAGGTGAAGTTAGGTAATGGAATCTTTGGCTTCAGGATCATTGTTCGCTAACGAACCTAGCTCAATAATCGTAAAATTACTTCTATATTGGAGCTGTGTGATGGTCTTCACAAGCTGGGCTGCAAGAGCATGTACCAGCAGTGTACTTGCTTCTTGTGGCACTGCCTAGCTATTTCTTGTCTTGTCACTGTCAGCCTCACTGCTGGGCTGCAGGGTCTATGGAGCCAGCCATGGGAAATGAGTAGCTCTCTTGATTATAGAAGTGGTCCTGCTGGGGTACATCTGAGCTACATGAGCAGGAAGTGGTGAAGAAGCGAAGCTCATGTTGCTGCTTCCCCTGCCACATCTGCTGTGCTGATGAAAAGCGGGCTTTGGTTCGCAGGCTGTCTAGTACGTTTGAGGCTCCTGGGTTACCAACACTGAGGTAGGGTAAGTGCAGGCCTTAAATTTGTCAGTGCTACGTTTTCACTCTCTGCCTGCTCCACAATAGGGAATACAGCCTTTCAGCAAACAGTTTTTCTAGCTGAAAGTTGTGGTCACCCATGCTAAGCCATCACAGAGAAAAGACTCTTTCAACCTTCAGCATTGTGGCCCCTGTCCAAGAAACAATTACATTTATTGCAGGCTGTTCATTTTGTCTGCCATTTGTCTCGCTTTTGAGATAAAGAGTAAGTCATTGCAGAGGGCAAATGCATTCTTCTATTGCATATCAGAGTCACTTACTTTATTAGGAACTGTGACAGAGTAGTGGTTGGTCTATACAGAATTTTTTTTCCTTGCTACCAGTTTATTTGGGTGATGTGTGCAAAATTCTCCATGAGATTGCTGCAGAGAAAGGGATCTGTTGGAATAAGCACGCATACTGGGTTGTTCAAACTACTGACTTGAGCTAATTAATAGCCTCTTGGCCGTGCCATCTATTCTACCTGCTAATGTCTTTCCATGTCTAGTAAATAATGTCTACCAATAGTTGGCACATGCTCATGCACGCACAAATCACAGCATTGCCTATAAGCTTTCTAGAGGCTAGACTCAGCAGTCCCAGCAGCTCATAGATGTTGACAAGCATATACTTATTCCAGCTTTGCTCTTCCATCAAGACACAGTATGGAAGCCATCGCCAAGTTTGATTTCAGTGCTTCTGGAGAGGATGAGTTGAGCTTCCAGGCTGGGGATATGCTGAAGGTAAGTACAGCCCCAGACTTGACTAAACAGCATTTCTGAGGGTGCTGCCAGATCTTTCTATACTCCCATTTGCCTTGACAAAACTGACAGATACCTATAAACCTATAAACTGGGATAGAAATGCAGGATACTCATCTCCCATGGGGTTTGCTATAGGTCAACAAACAATTTACTAGTTGCTTGAGTCTTTGTCCACTTCATTTGATTTTAGGTCCATAAACTATGAATTTAGTTGCCCTACAGTCCTCCAGTAGTCAGCAGGGAAGGAAAAGTACCTTTGCTGAGGCAGAGATCCAGTTCTTCGGTAGACAGATTTTGAGGGTCCTGTCTGTTTTCATTGATTATACAGGTCTAGAGTGACTACATTTAGGATATGTCTAAAGGCAGGAAGGATGAGTGTGGCCCAGAGAGATTGCTGTCTTCCTTATTTCCAGCTCTTAAACTGTTTAAAAGATAGTTATCATGCATTATAGAACTTATGTCTAACTTTTCACTGTAAGTAATTACTGTTAGTTGCCACAGGGGTTTTAGGCAATTGCAAATAGAAGAGGAAAAGTCCATGAGACAGTCTGTTACACACGTAATGTAAGAGTTTAAGAGGTCCTGGGCTAATAATATTATATACACCCTTGCAGGAATTTAGCATTGAGGGAATGGCAGAAGTGGAGTTGGTCATAGGCAATGCAGAGCATGTGAGAGTCTCTTTAAAGCCAATTTGCATGTGTTATGGTAGAACAGTTCTTGTTAACCCTACCAAAGTCCCACAGATGAAGTCACACACTGCTCCACCCTAATTATTTATCCACTTCTCAGCCCCTAGCATAGCTGTTCTGGTTCAGTTGAAAATGCCTGAGTGTAACTCCTCTCTAAGGCCTTAACTCCTCCACTGTCCAAAGAGATGATGTACAACAATGGATTTAAACCCTTGTTTGGCCAGGGAGCCTTTTCTACCTCCCTGTACAGTCCCAGCTCTTCCAGTTAATAAGAAGATATTGGGTCTCAACCTTGCCTCTTCCATCACCAGCATTTTTTATTTTATTGGCCTTTTAATCCTTGAAGCTTAGACACAGCTGATGGCATCCAGAACTCATTAAGATCAAATACTAGTTTTTTCCAGAGAGCTATGAGAAGGTTCTGGGGAAATCACTGCCTCTCTTCAGTGTAGATGAACACTCTCATTTGTAATTCTTCCTTAGGTCAAAAGAAGTCTCCATGCCCTTATTGTCCTATGATCTTTACCTGATAGCTTGTTCCTCAAGAGAATGTGGTTTCATCAAGTCCCTGGCTGGGATGACAGTGTTGGCCAGATCACTTTTCCTTCTGTTCCTCGATTTCCTTTCCTGTAAAATCATTTTAAGCTAGAGCTTCCCCCAAAGCATGTTGGAAGCTACTGATGAAAAGTGTCAAATAACACTACACATCGGTATTATTATTCTTTGCTACTAGAGTTCACTACCAGAAAAGTCAGACTGCCTCTTGCTTTAATGTCCTTGAGGTAAACAAAATAACACCTCAGCCGCCCAAGCTGTAGTAACAGTAAATTAACCTGAGTAACATCTCTCTTCTGGCATATGCACACATACGTTCATACCCCATCATGAGCCCCCTCCTGCTGCTTGCACAACCTGCTGGCTGTCTTTTCTGATTTATAAAGGAGATAAGATTAACAGTATTGATGTAGAGATTAGAAAACAGGAAACATGAGGCCCTCAACCAACAGTGACAGGAGGAAATCCACCCTCTCACCCCCCCCCTACATCCTTCTCTGAGAGGATGACACACTGAGAGAAACCTGCCAGCCCTGCACCAAGAACCAGCAGGTGGGTCTTTCTGGAAACCTTGCTGCCAACAGAGCAGGGCCTAAGCATGAGCAGGGAAGCATATATATATATATTTATACATATATATATACAAGCAGGGAATTCCACAGCTTTCTATTCCTCAACCATTCTGTATCCAAATGGATAAAAAAGGCCTACATGGCAGGCAAGGCAATGGAGAATCGGCCCCAGAGACAGTAGCATCCTGTTGCCAACACCAAGCAGTTAGAACGTGCATTAGGCTTCCAAAAATATGAGACGGGTTTACAAAACAACTATTATTATTATTAACCATAGATTTTAAATTAAGTCTTTTCCACTTGCTTTCTCCTTTTAAAACTGTCATGGCTCATGCTTTCAGGCTCCTCTCCAAAACCAGCGAGAAATGAAACATTCTATTTCATAAAATGGAGTTCTGTCCCAGGAGCTGGAATGTCAAACTAAACACCAAAGACCGCAACATTTGCAGTAAAATCACAATGTGGTTGTATCCCTGTCCTCTCTCCTCTAGCTTAGGGCTGTACCATCAGCCAGGGAGCAGTGAATTTGGGCAGTCCCTGGTCAGCAGTGCAGTCCCTAAGGACTGTTACAGTCAACATTAATGTGAGCACACTTGAAGCTGCTCCAGTGTGCACTGTGGGCTGGCTGCCTGCTATCCTACAATCTCTTAAAGTGTAATAGTGGCTTTAAAATACTTTTTGCCTCTCTTTTATCTACCTTGGCAAAGCTCAGGGCAGCTAAATAATCTCTTGCGAAATGGGAGCACATGGTGACATCTGTGGAGTCATAATGCACGCACGGAGAGATATAGCTGTATATCCCTCCATACCTGTCAGCGGAGTTTTCACAGATGTCTTTTTCTCCCTTGTGAAACTGAGATGCTCCAGTACCAACTATTAAAAGCAGCACAGAGAACTCCTTAAACCCATACTAGGTCCTTCAGAGCTGAATTTCTCCATTTCACAGGCATCAGAGAAATGCAGACAGCATCCCCAGCCACTTGGACAGGCATTCAGATGAAGGCATAAAGTTAACAGGCAATCCCTCTAATTCTGCTTGGCCTCCTTTATTGCTTTGTTTGCTCTGAAGTGGTCATCAGCCACTAACCTTGCTGCACGGTGGGTGGGAAGTAAAGCATATGTGGAGTTCGCTTCTGTTCTTACAGGAAATTCTAGAATCTTGGCTACTTTTGCCTTTCTCGGGAGACACATTTATTCCATCCATCTCTCCATTGTAGGTTTTGAGCTCCCAGGAAGAGTGGTACAAGGCTGAGCTCAGAAGTCAAGAGGGCTACGTTCCTAAGAACTTCATTGATTTTCACGTTCCCCCGTAAGTGTGACAGAAACTGTGTGCACCACCATTGCACGTTTCCACAGAGTGCTGGCAAGAGCATGCGTGCGTGCACGCACAAAGGATGACATGACGGAGGAAGCACTGGTTATAACATCCTACAGTTTAAGGCTAGCAAGGATTGCCATAATGCTGTACTAAGTTCTGCCAGCGCACCTTATTTCTACCCTGAAGCATCCTCTGTTCTTTCAGAGCTGAGTGGTTCTCAGTGCTGTCTGTCACTCCCAAGTGACTCCTTTGTTCCTGTTGCTCAGAGGGATGTCGCTGGGATGTGGCAGGAACTGCATTTAGATCTCCTCGGACAGAAGGAGAATAGTCACGATGTGAAGTCTTGGCAACAGAGACACAGGCTGAGCACAAAAGGAAGAGCAAGAGATCTCTCTGAAAATGAATTATAAAAATGTAATTCCCTCCCCTCCCCCCCCCCCCCTCCGCCCGCCCCTTAACTACATCAACTCCCTTTTCCCAAGCCTGCCATCTGCATTCCCTCCCCCTGCCAAAGTGCATGTGAGTTCCTCTGGATGCACTAGAGGTCAGTGCAGTGCTACACGAAATGTGACAGCTGGTGTTACTCATGGACTGATGGAGATGATAGACCAGACATGCCGCCCTGCTCCCACACGCATGCTGACACACGCACACACACACACGCACCCTTCTCCACGTTTCGTGACTGCAAGCCCAAACATAGATCTGCCAGAGGACAGGCATACCTTCATTTCTCTCTTCCCACTGAGTAGATGGCCCTGGGCTTTCAGAAAGGACTGACAGGTGTTTAAATGCATGTTAAATGTGCTATTCAGCCCTGTGCCATAACTATGACAATGCACGGCATTTTTACAACCTTTTCCATTCTGTTGGCAGAAACACTCCCTGAAGCCCCTCTAAGTCTCCTCTTTTGAAAAAGTGCTGCAGCATTTGAGGAGAGAACAAGCAGAGCATGCCCAGTACTGCTAGCTCTAATAACACTGGTGCCCTGAGCAGGCAAACTAGGAGTATAGAGGGATTTTGAGGGTACAGATAAGTGCCACTGTCCCCTGTGGAGGTGGCACTTAAGAGCCCTTTAGGACATAAACCAGCCTGCTTGGCTGAGCTGAAGAACATTATTAGTTTGCTCTGTAAATACGAGTTTGTACTTCTGGGCCTCAGGGGGACGAGATCTCCCAGATAGTTGTTCTTGTTTGCTCTTTCACAGGGCTGTGGCATCAACAGGGATACTAGCAGCTTCTTTTTTCACACACATTTTTCTCATGATGCTTTGTCTGTGCAAGAGCTGTGAAGAAGTATTTCCACTTTGACGCTTTTCTAAGAGTAGCAGGTCTGCACTTTGAAGCAGTTCAGGCCAGATGCTAGAACCGGATGTAGGGAAGAAAGCTGTCTCCTATTTTTGATGAGCCGTTTTTTCCCATCTTTGTCTTGTTCAGTAATTGTTGAGACCAGTTATCAACGCTGATTAAAGTCTGATTTCCCTTTGCTGATGATACATAGATGATGTATCATTAGCACATGATGTACATGTGATGATAGTAGGGAAAAGTATAACAACACTCAAAAGTGGAAGTGACAGAGCTTATGAAACTATCAGTCCTTAATTTTAATGCAGTACAGGCAATTGAGCATTACGTAAAGGCGGAAGACTGCAGATTGTAGATCTTATTAACTGTGGAGTGGACATATATGAGTGTACACGATTTTTTTTCTCTACTGAAAAATTCCTATTGACACTGTATTATTTTACTGTTTATGGTGACTTTCTCATTATTTGTCCAGTGCCTTAGAGTATTGTTTGTTATGCCTGGCTAAATTTACATAAGTGTGCTTATGTATTCAGTGTTTCTGCGATTTTGTGGTATTATAACTCTTGCAGGAACCAATTTATTAGTACTAAAACTTTCATGGCTTGCTTCTGCTAAAAATTTATGTGTGTCCCTTGCAATATATCCATCATAGTCCAGTAATTTTCAATGTTTACCAAAAGCAATTTGATATATATGTCAGAGAATTATGTATATATACATGTGCATTTGTAATTTAAAATTTCTTTGACTAACACCTTACTGTACTATGCCTGTAATTACAGTTTCAGCTGAGTGCTGCTTCTTAGCAGGCCAAAGCTTGCATTGTTTTCTTTGCATTTACATGCTTTTACTACTCAAAGAAAATGGTCTGCACCCATCAAAACCCTGTACCTTAGCATGTACATGGCCACCGGGAGTAGTCATGTGGGCACCTCTGAGTCTTTTGTTTTGTCTTTCCTCCGCCCTGCTTATTCACGTTCTCCCTACCCTCAACTTTTTTGTTCCTTACCTTAATTCACCTTCCTTATTCACGTGTCCATGATTTTTCCCACTTGACAGCTGGTTTGATGAGAGGATATCCCGCCATGAAGCAGAGAACATCCTTATGAGCAAAGGAGTTGGCTCCTTCATCGTCCGAGCCAGTCAGAACTCTCACGGTGACTTCTCCATCTCTGTCAGGTATCTGCTTCTCACAGCATTTTCTTGCTTCTTTTCCTGTTTAATGGTGTCCCTGGCTTCCTCTTGACATGATTCCTAATGTGATGTAGCCTCTTGGGAAGTTTCCATGCTGCCAGTCACTGGCAGTGCTGCTGTGTTGTGAATGAGAACAAATTAGGCATCTGCTTCCCAAATGTTTCTGCCTCTTTTCAAGGGACACAGTGAATGCCCCATTCCAAAGCTGCATCCCTTGGCGACCTGTTTCTCTGAAAGAGCTGCAGCAAAGCAGAGCGGTACGTGAGATGTCTCCCACAGTGCAAAACATGTGCCTTCCATTTTTTTTTATTTCCCTGACAGCTCTGGTTACTGAATTGAGGAATTCCACTACTACCCATTAAGAGATGACTATTATATTGTTAACTTATTTCCCACAGGTCACTAAACAGCCATTGGACAGGAATGGCTTTTAGATGCTTGCAGCCCAGCTGCATTTCAGCAACTTATTGTAGCCCAGCCCTTCTCCAGAGCATTTGCTTCCAAGCAAAGCTCTTAAATCAGAAAGTTGGTTTCCCAGTTTTCAGTCAAAAAATTGATAACCAGTTTTAAATTAGAGTAGCGCTTAGCAATGTCTTTTCCAAGCAGTGTGCACTTTCTGATTCAGGGAGCTCAAAAAGCATCTGGGAGGAATGCAGGAAAACATTCTGGCTACATCTACGCCAGTAAACACCAATAAACTAAGTACAGTTAGGCTCTTTCTCTGGCCCTGAGGTCAAGAAATGTGGCAGAGCTCAGATCCATGTGGCTAAACCTTCTTTACCCTCCAGAACAGAATAGCTGTTTTTAAGCAGCTCTTTGCAAACAGTTCCTGGTCCACTCTGTCCCCCTAACGGTGGCTTAGCACTATCTAGGGGAGGGCTTTTTGGTTTAGACCAAAACCACGCTAACACTTTAACTTATGTGACTATAGCACTCCAGGACAGCACTCAGTCCCTACCTGGTCCCTGTTAAGTTTGTGCAGATGTAGCCTCTGAGATAAGTTCCTGGAGTTGCACAGAGCAAGGAGCTGCGTACCAAAACCAGATCACATCTGGTGCAGAGAAGAATTGTCCAATCAGACAAGAGGAAAGATGAGGGGAGTTACAGGGGGGAAGCAGGGGCAGAAGGTTGAGGCTTAATTTGGTTTGCAACAGGAAATAATAATTCCTTCTTTTTTTTTTTTTTCTTTTGGGTAGGGAGAATAACCAGTAGTAATGATACTACACTAGATATTATACAATTATAAAACTCAGTGTATGACTTCATGTGACTGTGTCTGTATGTAGTGGTGATGCCTGTGGTGTGAAAAGGTATAATACATCTCTTATAGTCAGTGCAGACTGGATGTCAACAGGAACCTGCAGACGCTAGTGGGTAGGCTACAACTGCACCTTTGTCTCTCATAGAAATTATGGAATAAAGCTATTAGCTCTTTGTGGCCCTGAAAGCTCCTCTTGCCTTTATTTCAAAGGTGAGGCTTTAAAACCCTATGCTTTGTTCTGATAGTGCTTTGTGACTGGGGAGCCCTGCAGTGCTCCATGTTTTTAAGTTGATGAGTCTTTTGAAATACAGAGCCATATCTAGGTCCAGTACATGCAAGGACTGCCATTGCTTTACTTTCCAGATGTCTAGATTTGGCCAAGAAAGAAGCTTTGGTGCCCTTCTGGAAAAGACCTTTTTCAAAAAAATATAAAAGTGCAATCTGGTTGATGATCTCTTACTTTTCCAATTGGATCCAGGCATGAAGATGATGTGCAACACTTCAAAGTGATGAGGGATTCAAAGGGTAACTATTACTTGTGGACAGAGAAATTCCACTCGCTAAACAAGCTGGTGGACTACTACAAGACAACTTCCATCTCCAGGCAGAAGCAGATCTTCCTAAGGGACAACAGCCGAGAAGAGACGGTAAACACAAACTATCTTTAGGAGTTTCTCAGTAAGAAACCTTTCTGTGGAAGAAATTCAGACCATGAAAATGTCTTGGGGTTAAGGGGAGGGTCTGTCCTTGGAAACCCAGTCACATCACTACACTGGTGGGCCCTGCAACATAGATTTTTAGTGGATTCAGTGGTATGTACAGTTATATAATTGAGCAGAATTTTCTGATTCTGTTTTGGATAGCAACAGGCAGTGCTGCAAATCAGCATAGAGGTGCTTTGCTAAAGCTGTGCTAAGGCAGAGCTGAAATCCTAAGATGCCTTACACATCCTTATTGAAATGCCTAAATTTCATAAGGGCAGGTACACAGCTGACTGGTAGGTTGTGTCTGAGAAGAATTTGAGTCTGGTTTCCTAGTGTCCTTGAATGTACTCAGAGTGCAGCTGTTATTACAGTTGAAAGTTTGGCTGTTCAGAAGAATCGTCCATCTTCTGTTACCTAGCAAACACAGTAAGGAGCGTGGAGGAACCAAGAGCAGAACCAGGAGCACTGACTGGTAGGAACTGAAAAGTACTGCTGAGAAGAACATCGCAGACATGGGAACAAGCTGTGCACTCGGGGAAGTTGTAGTAGATGTTTGAGAAGGCATAGGAATCCCAGTCCAATGAAGCCCTGGTTTTGTGCCAGGAGAACAAGCAAATGACATAGTAGAGACTGCTATGCTTGCACACATAGTGCTGGGAGTGAACATGCCTGGTCACTGCAGTAACAAAAGTCCTGCTTTACTGGGAAACGGATTCTGGTATTAAATTACCAGGATGTGCAGGTAGAGGCAAAGCAGAAAATACGTGACTTGCTCACTGCAGCAGTAAAGTTTTATAGTCTGCATGTGGGTCATTCGTGCTGGCTCCAAAAGAGAGATGATTTATTTTTCATTCTGAAAAAGGGGCTTGTATTGTTGTCTCATTCTAGACCTCTTATGCAGAGCTTTAAAAATGCATTAGTAAGGTATAAAACAGAGGCTATGAGAGAGATCACAGCAAAGAATTGTCTGGGGAGGGAGAAAGGAAGACGGTATGCATGTACATCAGTAAAACAACCTGTTTGGTCTGACTGTGAGCAGGAAGGGGAAGGGGAAGGGAAAGGGAACAGCATTTGCTCCAAGATGCAGACAGGCAAATGAAAGAACAGGAGTCAAGTTTGCTTTGGCAAACACTCTGTACATTTGCTATGGTAATGGGCTTAGCAGGGTATGTTTAGCACTCGTCACAGCGGGGTTTCTGTTCACAATTCAAATTTCTAGATGCTACAGCCGTATGATAGAATGATAGTAATATACAGATTTCAGTGCAGAGAAAAATGAAGTCCAAGGGCAGTTATTTCCAAAAAGAGCTTGGGTCCTGTGATGGTCCTCACATCACCCCAGCACCTCCCCTTAGTATCCATTCTTCAGATGGGTAACGGCTATGACAAAGATCTAAAATATGGGATTCGTGATTTGTCATTCTGTTCAGAGGGGCAGGAGCTTTCCTTTGGAAAAGACACCAAGGTAAAGGGTGTAGTGGTAGTGATCCATGTGCAACAATTGCTAAGCTTCAGTCAAGGATGTGGTGGAAAGCCAAACCTGACCTCACTTTTGTGATCTTTCTTCCATCAGGAGAGGCGTGGTGGGAGCCTGGAACGGATGGCCCGGGAAGGATTCTACCTGGGAGGAGCAGCTGGAGAAGATCATTCTTCTGTATCCAAGAGATACGTGGAGCATCCTATCCCCATACTGCAGCAGCAACAGGTACTGCCAGGAACAAGGGGCTAGGACATCAAGCCCAGGCACATGGAACATTTGCCTTAATTGCTTAGTAACAAGTGAACGGTCACTTTGTCAAAAATCTGCGACCCTGAACCTGCTTTAGGAGCAGAGTCAGTTAGGTCTTCATATGGAAGTAGCAGCAATGATGGTGTCAGCCTGGGGAGCTCTTTTGATGTGTAATAAATACGTGGGCTTTTATTTAACTCTGTGATCCATGACTGATTGACAAACCAGCAAAAAATAGAAGTCAGTGTACAGTGGCCCTTTCACTGGGAACCTAGGAGTAATCCTAGGGAGTTCTGTGTGCTTCAAGGAAAACAAGGAATGGTGTCATGTTCTTGCTTTGTGTAGGAAAGGACATAAAGTATCATCCAGTGAGAGTGCAGAAAAACACTCCCAAATCTTGCACACACATACATGGTTTCAGGAACTCCTCTCTAGTCTGTAGGCCAATTGAAACTTACTGCTCATTTCTTTTTTCTGAGTTATGCTACTGACATTCAGCACCACAAAATACATTGCAGATGAGAAATGACTGTGGTAACCCAGGAGAGTTTGGTTTCTTTCAGAACATTTCTCCTCCCTGTTCTGGGCTCTCTCTGCACTCTTTCATCATGTTGCATCCCTGATGTGTGAGGTTTCTTTACTCCTTTGCATAGGAATGGAGAGGATAACAGCAGTACCTGGTGCTGCCTTCAAAGTTCTTTCTGATTAATTTTGGGTGAAATAGTTTTCCTGGGGTTGGCTCATGTCTCTAGCTAGAGACAGCGTAGCATCATCCAAGGAAAGGGCTTGTCCTACTGGAGGGAAGAAATCCAAAACCACATCACTTAAGGCATAAGATGCTATTCCCATATAGCAAGACCAGGGACAATCATGAAATGGCTGTTCTCCCATCCGACAAGCAGTGTTGCATGTCATTGAGCTGCTGATGGAATAATACAGCTTCTGAGAAAGCTGAGGGTCTGCACTGTTTGGAGCACAGTCTATGCATGAATCACATTCGATACAGAAGAGAAACACTCATAGGAGTGAATTGTCCATGTAGTACGTCTTGCAGCTGCAAAGCCTCACTTTCTGGCAGGGCCAGGTGAGGTGCAAATTGTGCTTCAGCCTCAGGCAGCCTCAGCATCACCCCTTGGGGGTTGGACTAGATGATCTCCAGAAGTCCCTTCCAACCCCATGTGATTTCGTGATACAGAGGAACAAATTGCACAGCAACCTTTTAGGCTGAGAAAAGTGCAAGTGAGACTAAAGAAGCTTTTGGAAGAGTGCAAGAAAGGAAGCAGCAAGACGGAGATGACAAAAGCTGTGTACAAGCAACAGCAAGTACAAGCTGTTGTTCTTCCTTCTCTCTGTTGACACAGCTGATCAGACCCGGTGTTACTGAAGCACTGCTGCAACCTGAGCTAACATGATAACAGATTCTGTCACACCGTTATCATAAAAAACCTTAGTGCATGCACTAAGGGCCTGGAGGAATGAAGACACTCAGCACCTCTCACTGTGCAGACAAAAGAGAACTTGCTGCCTAGATCTTGCCTAGTTCCTCTCTATCTGTCTGGGCTGATTTGCGTTGATATAACTTCAGCTATGTGGTCATATGGCTTTTTTTCTTTGAACCTGATTTTGTCTTTCTCCTCTTTGGTTAATTGGTCTACTGGATTCTCAGACTTGCTCCCTGCCCTGTACAGCCTGGAACAGCCCAAATAAAAGTTAAAGCGGTGAGTCCTCAGACATACAGTTGGCTGCATCAGCATCACTGCCATTCCACCAGCATATGGGACAGAGGAAGAGCAAGGAGTGGGCAGGACTAGGGCATAATAACTCCAGATAGGCAAAACTTCCCTTGGCAAGCATGGCTTTTCACCTGTGAGTTAGAACAGCCTTAGTTTTTCCTCCAAAAGTCCCAGAGGTCAAAAAAGCCCCTCTCTGACCACTTTTCCCAGCAGCTGTGGAAGACAGCTGAGGACAGTCAACTTTCAGCTTCTAAGAAGAAAAATCCAAAATAAAACAGTCTAAGGTGACTTCTTCCGTGAGGGGCATTGCTTGCAGGACTACTTCCACACAGGGACATTTTGGAAGCAGACATCTAAAATTATTTACTTTGGGATTGAAACCTGACTCACTGGCCACTATTGGCTCTTTTATACATCTCATTTATACATCTCGGCATATTCATGACTTTTCTCTTGCTGTTGTCTTTCTAGGATAGATATGGTGGGAGTCTGGACAGGAAAGATGGGCTGCACGGACTGAGGGATTACAGCCAAGGAAGCACAGCAGCTATGCAACGGAGACATACAGACCCACTGCACCAGCAGACACCGGTAGGTGATGTACCTGGAAGTCCCCATCTGCACAACTCAATGTGTAAGCTCAATGTGTGCAATGTCACCTGCACAGAGGTTGCATGACTAATAGTATATTAAGCCTGTTGGCTTAATCTCAGAAGATGTTTCTGAATCTCAAGACTCTATCCCAGGCACTCGCAGGGTAGGACTATGGTGTTATATGAGCACAGCTGTAGGACCGCTCTCAAGGCCAGTCTCGGTTAACATGCAGACTTAGTAGAAGAGGGAACTTAGCACGAGCTCAACATAACTGGTATCTGGGACATGGTGAATGAGCCCAAGCTCACCCATGGGTTTGGATCAAGCACGGGTCCAGTCCAGCAGAAGACATTTCTGAAAACCTAATGATCTTTCCTAGAAGGGCTTCACGTCCACTGATGCGAGGGACTATCAAGTATCCTTGCCACCACAGCTAGGCCTTCCTAAGCACAGTAGCTAGATGTACAGTACTCTTTAAGTTCTATGGAGAGTTGCCTCATGATACGGTGCCATTCTACAGCAGTTTCTGTCTTGCAACGTGCTTGTAGTCACACTTTCTCTTCCAACACCTTTTGTTTCAGTCCTGAGGAGACCTGTCATGGCTCAGTTTTTCTTGTCTGCACCTAGCACATTCTCTCAAACCTACTATGCCATCAAAGTGGGACTTCCTTACCTGTCACCCTTATCTGTCAGAGCCTCTTAGCACAGTGTATGTGGGCAGGATCCAGCTATGTCTCTGCAGATGTGTCAGACCGCTCCCCTAACTGGATCCATACCTGGCAGTTGACCTTAAGTAACCACCTGCTCAGCAAATTCCCACTATGTGAATGTCTGCATTAGAGCACAATGTCTTTCCCTGCCTCAGCCCATGATTCCACTGCCAATTCCAAAGTATTTCTCCATCAGCTCCAAGGAGTGTAACCTAAGGCACGCTCCTATTCCTTGAGGAAATCTTAGCCCAGAACCACCACAGAATCTAGATCCAAGGAGAGAAGGGAAGGACAGCAGAACTTTCTCAAGTGTCAGAGAAAAAGGACAGATTGGATTAGGAAATGTGGAACAAACTGGGAAACAGGGACATGCCTCCTTTGAGCAAAAGCTACAAATCTTTGTTATAATCCAGCTCAAAATACAATGGCTTTTATCCCTCAGGGACTGTGGGAATGAATAAAAAATGCCCTTGCCTGCCACACCCCCTCAGTGATCTAGAAGCTACCAAACCCAATTATAGGAAGGTCTGTATGCCCACCCAAATAACTAGGAGCCATGTCTAAGCAGGGCCTTGAATGGAAGATTTAGCAAACATTGGTTTGTCTTCATCATCAGTGCCACAAAATATGCCTCCCAAATTGTACATGACCCGTAGTGTGGGTGCTACTGGTGGATGAAAAGCTGGACATGAGCCGGCAATGTGCGCTGGCAGCCCAGAAAGCCAACCACATCCTGTGCTGCGTCGAAAGAAGTGTGGCCAGCATGTTGAGGGAGGTGACTCTGCCCCTTTACTCTGCTCTGGTGAGACTCCACCTGGAATACTGTGTCCACCTCTGGAGTCCCCAGTACAGGAAAGACATAGACCTGTTTGAGCGGGTCCAGAGGAGGGCCACAAAAATGATCAGAGGGCTGGAGCGTCTGTTCTATGAAGACAGGCTGAGAGAGTTGGGGTTGTTCAAGCTGGAGAAGAGAAGGCTCCAGGGAGACCTTATTGTGGCCTTTCAGTGCTTAAAGGGGGCTTAAAAGAAAGATGGGGACAAACTTTTTAGTAGGGTCTGCAGCAACAGGACAAGGGGTAAAGGTTTTTAAGTAAAAGAGGGTAGATTTAGACTAGATATAGGGAAGACATTTTTTATGATGAGGGTGGTGAAACACTGGAACAGGTTGCCCAGGGAGGTGGTAGATGCCCCATCCCTGGAACCATTCAAGGTCAGATTGGTCGGGGCCCTGAGCAACCTGATCTAGTTGAAGATGTCCCTGCTCATTACAGGAGGAATTAGACTAGATGACCTTTAAAGATCTCTTCCAACCCAAACTGTTTTATGATTCTATGTAATCATCATAGTCCTCTGCTGGCCAAGGACACATTTCTATACCCGTGTAAGCACCAGCTCAGCTCCCTAGAGCCATTCACTTACAGTGTACAGCCCAGCAGGATTCAGACAGGAGCTCTTCTCTGTGCTGGTTTCAAACATGGCTGCCGTGGCTGATCTTACAGGGCAGAAGAGACAGAGCCATGTGAACACTATTTCCTAAGGACTTGCTCTCAGTCTGACTTTTCACCTTGTGGTGCGAATACCCATGTATATACTGAGGCTGCTGAGAACCCAAGCACTGTCCCTTGGGTGTCCCAGTAAATTGGTCCCTCCTTCCTGGCATCTTGGCCACTTCCTGGTTTAATTGCAAGATGGTCTGAATTTCAGCATTGCTTAACCTCTCTTAGTGAACATCCTGGGGCATAAGAGGGGTGAGAGGAGGATGGACTTTAAGAGTTGTGGCTCATTGTTGCCTGCTTGTTTCTGTCTCCTTTCCAGCGAACGCTATGGGTCCGTGCCTTGTACGACTTTGATGCTTTGGAGCATGACGAGCTGGGCTTCCGCAGCGGAGACATCTTAGAGGTCCTGGACAGCTCCAACCCATCATGGTGGAAAGGACGTCTGCGTGGGGAACTGGGTCTCTTCCCTGCCAACTATGTTACACCGGTGCCCCTGTGAGGGCACCGTATGTCCCAGAAGGCCATATTGGAGCTGCTCTTCTGACATGACAGGGACAGAGAGGGAGTGCATCTTCCCTTGCCCCCAGGACACATGGTGGTTTTGGTTTTGTCTTAATTTATTGGCAATTGATCTTTGGAAGTGTTGGTATGAAAGGGAACCCTTTGAAGGGATAGGAATTTTTTACCCTATTTTTCACATCTATGAAGCAAAAATCATGGACTGTTGATTGAGACCTTGCTGGATCCTCCCTGCCCTGTCTCTTTGGCTAAGTATTGATATCTTCCTGCCATTAGGTTTGTTCTGTGGAAATGCACCTCAGAGAAGTCAGACTTCAGTATTCAGGTAGCCCTATCCTTTCCTTTTCGATCTGGTAGCACTCATAGTCTCTTCAGGCTCCATTTCACTTTTCTTTCAGAGGCAGGAGGAACACCCAGGTGAATTAAATAATCATTGGTAATCACATTAATCCTTCAGGTAAGGAAGGAAAGTGAGGGGACCTTAGGTTGAGGTGCACGGCAACCTTGACTTTTCTAAATAGTTTCTGGCTTACCCCCCTAGTACTTTCTAGTATGGGTATGGACTGTATGGATGTACCAGATGAAGGGAAAGGATCCTGTAAGCTTCTGTACAAAAAAAATACAGTGGTGAAGGTATAGGAGAGTGAGAAGCTACTTTCTTTGCTGCTTCTGATAGTCCTGCTCTTCTTTCTGCACCCCATAACAACAGCTTGTCCCATTTTCAAGCTGCTCTCTGAGGTACCTACACTTCTGTTAGAAATCCTGGTTAAAGCAGGTCAGGCCCTTCAGCTAAATTAATATCCTCTGGATCAGATAACAATGAATATCCCTCACTGTTTCCTTTTATAAACTGAGCTGGGGAGGGGAAGGGTTGGAGAGAAGAGGTTTTTCTGGTTTGGTGGCAGAAGTTCTTTCTCTGAGAAATTGGGGTGTTCAGGATCACTGTGTACACAACGCTGACTTGCTAGTGAATGCCTCATCCAACAGGTTAAGCTGTTACTTTACGGTACGCAGAAAATAAAGTTGTGGCCATCAAATAGTCTGTTCTCTGTTCCAGTTTCTTTTGGATGAAAAAGTGGTAAATGAAGAGGTTTTCAAATCACTGCTGAGTGAATGCCCAGATGTGATACAGATATACTGCAAATGCACATTAAAAAATGATCCAAACCCTCTGAAGGAGACGCTGCTGCATAACCACTACTCAGACAAGTTGATATTAAACAAGGTGTCTGAATTTTTCACAACATGTGGGACCTCGGCAGTCAGCAAGGAAGTGATGATTTATCATTTTGGGGAAGGAAAGAAAAGGCAAGTGAAAAACTCTAAAAACAAATCAGACCCAGCAAGAAAAATGTTCTTATCTTGTTAGTTCCAGTAGGAGAAAAATAATCCAGGAAATAGGTTCTTGGTAAAGGCCAGTTCAATGTAGCTGGCCTAAATAAAGCTGCCAGCTAGACCAAGTATTAGCATTGTCAAATTTTGGAGAGAACTCCACCAAAAGCATGTTATTAATGGATGAAGTAAAATGAGAATAGTTAATAAGGCATATAAGCTCTAAATAGAATAAAAAACTTTGAAAGACACATTAAGAGCTTATCTCCATTGGCTACCAGCGTGGTTCAGGAAATGGAGAGATACCTTATGACTTCCTGGGGTGGACTTGGCCCTGTTCTTTTGCAGGTGGTCTGTTCTGGGCCTTTAGCATCTCCTTTTGAAGTGAAGTCCATGAAACTTATTTTGGAACAAGCTACTTTATTACTGGGTTGGTGTAAGGGTGTAACTTTAGTGACTCCATAGTTTGAAGAGTGTTTTGTTGTGATTCACTCTTTTTTAATTTTTTTTTTTTTTTTTGCTAAGGTAATATAAAATTTGGAAAAGAGAGGGTTAATATTCAGTGACAGAGAGGATTAAGACCAGGGGAAGATGGAAGCAAAGAACCCAAAGATCAGCAAAGGCAGAGGAGGGATATGAATGATGAATCACATTCAGGTCTGGCTGAAACAGAAGAAATGGTATGTTCACCATTATTCCCACCATGTCAAATCATCTTTCAATTAATTCTTTTTCTTTTTATTAGTTACTTTTTAAATTAGAAGCAATGTCTCTTTTCCTTTCCTCAGCACTCTAAAGACCCTCTTGGTAGTGAAGATGTAGTTGCACAAAATTAATTGGAGATAAAGCACTTAGCAGTTTGATAGCTCTTCACACATTTGAAACCCCTTTACAGAGATTAACTAATTAAGCAAGTCTAAGTAGCACATTGTAAGTACCCCCATGTTAACTCATGATTCGTTTGAGGAAGAGGTAAATTTTCACGTGATTTTTTTTAATTGATGTTTAAGGAATTAATACTTAAGGTAATTAGCATTAAAGGATTGCACGCTAATTATGGACAACATACCAGAACCACAGTAAAACCATGATTTCCCATTATGAGCAGCACCTAATCACTCCAAAATTACTAGGAGGCAAAGGTATCATGGCGTCTGTGATAACTAGACTCGTGCCATGCTCTGCACTGCCTTGTGCAGCTGGCCAAGCTCTGATCTTCAAGACCCAGCCTTTCTTCCCTCCGCTTTTGTCCTTGCCTGCTACCCCTAGTAGAGGCAGTGCTCCTTGCATTTACCGTACATGCCAGTAGCTGGGAGGCATGGGCGTCAGCCTGCATTTTTGTACCCTCCCACAGTAGAAGTTGTTTTCCTCCCAACAAAACAACAGCGCGAAGAAGAACCATGGCTCTTCCCGAGTCAATGGAGTCTCTGGATGCAAGGAGAGGTGTGGGCAACAGAGGGAATTTCACTGGGGTAGAAGGTGCTGTAGCCACAGGATGGAGGCGTTTCCATGCCCTGTGCCATTTTCTGCTGTGTTCTGCCCATGAAATGATATCTCCCATAGATCAGGTCACTTAATAAGGCAAGAGAGATACTCCTCACCTCCACCCGGATATCCTGCCAACCTTTCTGCTCCTTCTTCCAACAGCTTTTAATTGTAACACAATCCTTGTTAATATTGTGGTGCTTCACTTACACTTGTGCTGTGAAAAACTCAAAGTCTATTGCCCACACAAGAGGCACGTGTTAGCAATGTAGGACAGGAGCCTTAAGATGACAGCGTAGTGCACCAAGTTTGCCTGACTTATATCAATGTTTTGTGAAGAACTAACCCTGCAGAACACACGCTGAGAGAGCCCCCTGTGAAGCCAAAATGGGAAGGAATAAAGAGGAACCCAGAGAAGTATTTTGTTTGGTATTTTTCTTAAGCAAGAAAGACAGTTCATGAGAAAAGAGATTGTAAACAGAGATAAAAGTAGGAAAAGTATGTGGGAAGGCAAACATTATTATAATAAATGAAACAGAGGAAGCTGGATTTGCACATGGAAAAATAAGTTTGATGAGCACAGCTGAGCTATGCTTTCTCCTGTCTGAATGAACTTTTCGCCTTCCATATTTTGATTAGAAACGTCTCTGTGATTAATAAGGCTGAGCAAAAAACAGTAAATGGAAATCTCCTTTCAGGCGAAAGTTGCCCAGGCAGTTTTCTGTGGCACAAAATAGAGATGTCTCTGTCTTGGTGTACATGCTTACTGTAACAGCTGCACTCACTGGAGCGTGCTGCAGAAACAACAGGAACACGGCTGGTTCCCGTCTCACTGCTGACAGCATAAGAGCACCAGGGAGAAGATCCTCAGTGCTGCCTCAAAATCAGCACCTGGACAGGCTGCTAGGCCCCTCTACCAGGGATACATGAGGTTACTGGGTGGTTGTTGTTTGGTTGTTGGTTTTTTTTAATTGAAAGTAATTCTCAGTGGGCTGTGCAGGAAATTTGTATCTTCTCACAATAGGCACGTGTTGATCATCTCTTCTATTGAGCAGCAAGTCTCATCCTTCCTCCTCAATAGGATCCCGATGCTGCAAGCTCTTGGAAAGCCATTTTGCCTTCAGTCCTTGGGGAGAGCAACCAAGGATGGCAGAAGCAAAAGATCCAGCAGCCCAAGACCACGTGGTCAGGAGAAAACAGTCTTAAAGAGCAATGTGGTATCAGCTGGGACTTTTTGCCTTGCAGGAGCAATGCCCCAGCAGCTGTAGTCCAGCAGTGAGGTGAAGGGTGAGCTTTACCCTGAGTGGGAAGCAGCAGGTCTTCAATTACAGCAATGTCACATCACAGGGACAACAAGGATATCTGGTGGGACAGAGATGTGGCCATCTGGGCTAGGGCTGTGCTCAGACTTTTGCTCCGCTTCTGCAGCTCTTTGCCAAGGAGGAAGGGTTACACCAGACTAGGTGTGAGAAGCATTTGGCAATGCTGTTCCTCCCAATGCTGCCCGTCCCTGCCCAATGCGGCCAAGAAGCCTGCCCACACCTCCCTGCAGCTGCAGTGCATCACCTCACTGTCCCTGGATGTGCTAGAAAGCCCATCACCCAGCTTTTGCCTCTGTGCTGACAGAAAGTCCTCTGCAGACATCTCATTTCAAATATTCGTTCAAAGCAATTGGCTTTGCTGCTTTTAAATGAAACTCTATAGGGATCATTTGAAACCATTAGCGTTCCCTAGATGATCCAGGCAGTAACATTTACTGATTAAAACATATGCATTGACTAAAGAGCTTCTGACACCCAGCCACTCCTTGCTGCTGAAAGCTTTGCATTTCGGTGGGGAACCATGAGCTGCGTGTATGATAAAGCCTTTAATAGCACTGAAGAAGAGGGCAGAGCATTGCCAATTTCTCCAATTTTTAGACGCAGCTTTCATGTGACAGAATTCAGGAGCCTTAATTTGCATCAAACGCAAAAGAAGTTTCTTACGTAAGCAGAACTGACAGTAGGAAACAGCCAAGGACTTATCTGCGAGCTACAGGACAGCAGGGGAACAGGCAAGTGAGTACGAAAAGTTCACTGACCTTTGTGCAGAGGGAAAATTCAAAGCACATTGTCTGCTGTCATTGTGCAAGTGAGAGCCGCTTGGCGGGTGTCCAGCCTGCTAACATGAAAATGCAAAATTTCACAAATGGCAGGCGTGCAGGGATCCTTGTAGACATGCAGAAATAAATTAGCTCAGGCAACAAAGGGAGGAAGAAGAAACAAACAAATTAAAAGATCTCCAGATATCTTGTGGCTTCTCCCCGCTAGTCAGAGCAGGCTCATTTCCACCAGGATATATGAAAGATACAGCCATGGCAAGTCTGTTTATCACAAATGAAAATGAGAGCAAATCTGTGGGGAAAAAAATGCAGTGTAGGACGTGAGTCTACTACTGTGTACTTAAAGCTATAAAATGATGACAGTGTCCTGATACTATGACTGAAGTTCAATTCCCTGTTTAAGAGGCACTTCTGGGAAACCATTCAGTGATATACAGCCACAGGTAAAGAAAAGAAGAAAATTGAAGAAAAAAAAAAAAGAGGTACCTTCTCAACTGATCCAGAGGTCATTAGCATTGTATCTTTTATGTCTGTGCTGTACTGACTCAGACCATAACTTCCTTGTGGTACTGCCCAGTCCCTCTCCCTTGTCAAATTCTAACAGCAGCACTACTGCAGCACCAACAGATAGTAACAAACAGCAGGAACCAGTTCATGGTGACCCTTCTCATCACTGAATATCTTCTGCCAGGCACAGCACACCAAAAGTTCAGTTGCAAAATGCTGAATTAGAAGTAGACTGCATCGACCTTTTAATTTTTTTTTTTTGTCTCATCAAAATTTATGGGGAGAAAAAAAATCAACTGCAAGTTTTCTACCAGCACCAGCAATACCAAGGGGAATTGCCCTTTGCTCTGCCCCTTCTAGAGATGTTTTCATCAGAGCTGAATGCACATGTACCACCAACAGCTCATTCTGAACTAGCAGCCTTTTACACTCGCTTGGCAGAGGCGTGAATATGAGAGTTACGTGGCAGCAGAGAATCAGCTCTCTGTAGCTGCATATCTGTACATTTGAGCTTGCCATTGTGATGGCAGCTGTTTGGTGTTATCGGATGAAGATGGTCTGCTAATAACAATGGCTGTGATTTCATCAGAGCAGGTGAGTCAATCTAACAGCTCGCTGCCACCCTGCAGATAAACGATCCACTTGGGTTTTGCCAGGTTAATGAGTTGAGTCAGTTCACCCAGGCCAGCGTAAGGAGGCCCAGAGCCAGCGCAAGGTGAGCAGGGGGGGAATACACAGCCAGGAGGGTAAGACAGAACCTCCCAGTGCTGGCAGCAGGAGCTGTTAGATCACCTCATCCTAGGCTGCAGACTCAGCAAAATTAAAAACTTATTTGGCTTTGAGGTTGCCATAATGCCTTTGCATGAGTAGGGAATCCTTTCTTTAAAGCTTGTTTGGGAGATCAGGGTGGGGGCAGGAAAGGGGGAGAGAACTCAGATCTGCTACAAACAGTGCATCCTACATCTCCTCCATGGAAGCTCACAGAAAATCTTTTCATTGACGCAGCAAAGCTGTTAAGAGTTTGGGGGTTTTTTTTAATGTAAATTAAAGCAGGAAAAAAACTAATTCCTAACATGGTCACAAGAGTAAAACTCGCAGTCATTCAAACTATTTTCAGTGTTACCTCTGAGGGGAATGGACCACGCACAGCAGTTTTCAGGAGGAAAAACAAATAATAGGCACCTTGCTGCCCTGTGAAATAGCTAAATTAGTGCCACTTGTTGCTGATGCTTTTCTTTCAGGGTGGAGTGCAGCTATCAGTCGTGTTTATCAGGTTGGAGAGCACACCAGTGCTTACGAGTTTAAATCTTCAGCATCAGCTGACCAAAATGATAGCTGCATATTCTCATTTAAAATGTGCATGACTTGAAGAGCACAGACATTTCACAAGCACTTACACAGCAGAATGCACTCTGGAACACCAGTGGTAAACATCTTGAGTTTAGGACGCCAAAAATAAGAGGTAAGGCTTCAAGGCACACAGATGGGTGGTTTGCACTGACTTTAGACAAATTCTGACTAAAAATAAAACATGCGTATTTAAAAGAGGAGGTTCATAACCACTCAAACAGCATAGCAAGCTTGCTGTGGTCTCTACCACACAGTCTCCAGCTCAAGCCTGGTAAGAGGGCTGGATTTACTGGCTGAAATACTCTGGCCTTGGTTATGGGAAGCTGGAGAACATGGTCACGACTGTCCCTTCAGTCTTCTGAAGCCTTTGGTTCCATCAGCGAATTGAAGGCCAACCACTATGATGAGAGATACTATTCCTAACAAAAGACTGGTGGTGTTTATTGTCCTTACAGTAAACATTTAAATATGAAGCCTATTTTTCTCAAGTGCTGGCTTTCCTGAGCCTAGAGGAAGCTGTCTCTGAACAGCAGCCTGTTTTAGCTTGAGTGTGCAGATGTGGCACATGCAGGTTTGAGTGTGACACTGGGAGGAGGGGGGCAGGCACCTGAGAAGGCATCTGAGCAGGTGAGTGGGACTGAGCTTTGTCTGAGCTGTTGTACGTTTCAAGTCCACGGAGCTATTCTGATTTTTACCAATTGAGGTTCTGCCTCATTATTCCAGAAAGAGATCATACTTTAATTTGATAAGATCTTCATGTAGGGAGCCAAAGGGTGTGGTTAGTGATTTACGCCTCTTTGAAATTATAATCATCATCTTTCATCTATTTAAAGAATCTTTATATTTACCTGTGTAAGACAGTCTAATATGGTCAAAGCCTTGTGGTTTTCTTTTCTCATGACTCAGACAAAGCTGACCACAGCTCCAAAGCTCTTCTCAATGTACTCTTCATATTATGCTTTATTGTTTCTACCTTCCTTATTTCTGCAACCTCCAGCTTATTGAGAAAGCTGCTGCAAAAGGGTTTTTTTCCAGCCGTGTCTGTACAGGGAAAATGTGTCATTTAGGAAAACAGCCAGTTAACTTAAGAGCTAGTTCAGCTTGGTAAATAACTCAAGCTAGTGACTGTGGCATGACTGTTTCACAGTAAGTGGTCAACCCAAGCATTCAGTGGAAGTGGGGGACACTGTGTTTGGTGGAGGCCCATCCACTGTAGAATAACAGACCTCACAGGGGAGTCAGTGAAGAATGACTGTGTTGTAAATGTACATAAATGTATCCCTCGTAAAGAAGAGCAAACATTGAGGAATACAGTGCCCAAGGAGGCTGAAGCCTAGCATATACAAGACATGTGTTGTGCTAAGAGAGCATTAACCAAGACTGACTAACCCATTTTTAATGCAGCTGTCTTTTGTTGATGCAAAATTCAAATTTATGTTGAGCATCCTGTTACCTAAAGCGTGGGTGCAAAACTCTTTCTAATAGGACGTGTACTGCTAGTATAGGCAAGGCTTGGCTGGCTCAGCACTGCAATCACATCAGCCTCCTATTTGCATCCCACCGCTGTCTCCCTTTGCACTCCCACGTTAGCTGGAAGCTCCTGTCTTCACTATCGTAGCTTCTACTTCCTTTGTCCTGCATCCCCAGCTCAAATGTTTCATTATGATCCTGGAATTCATTCTACAGTTTTCCTAAAGTTCACTGTCCCCATCACCTTCTCTCTCAAGAATGTGTAGATGTGTAGATTTGCTTTCCATTTCATTACACCTATCATGGACATCAGTGCGCTCCCTCTTCGTTTGTATGTGGTGGTTGGGGTTTTTTTAAGTTTTGTTAGTGTTATTTTAGTGCTTATTCTCACTGCTCCCAAGTTGTCATAAGTCCCTGGGAATGCTAAACCCAGACCAAGACCAAGGCCCTATAGTGCTGGCACTGTGGCTGTGCCCCAGAGCCCTTGCAGCTTCCAGCTAGTGGTAAGAGGTGGGTACAGCCTAGTAGGCAGGAGTAGCACAAGGGACCAAAGAGGCAGGGTAGGTCACTGTGATGGACAAAGCAGCAGGCATTTTTGACTCGTCTGAACATGAGTAAAGTATTTCCCTCCCTGACCTGAAATACCTTTTAAGACTTGTTTGTGCTGCAGGACCTACAGCAGCACCACTATGCAAGTAGTAACTTCATTGCTGGTGCTCCCTGGTACTTCTGCCCTCCCATCTCACAGCTTTGCTCCCAATGAAGCGGTGTGGTGTCCACATGTCCAGTGAATGGGGCAGGAGGGAGCTGGACCCCTCCAGACGTGCACAGATATGGGCAGCCAGTCCTTGTGCTGTGAGATTGGCAAGGCTTTGCCAGCACAGGGGCTCTGCTGGTGGCCTGGTGCTTTACCCCCCCGGGTAAAGAGCACTGAGGAAAGATAAATCCTTAAATCAAAGACCACTCATCTATGCAGGACCAGAATTTTCACCTGGAACCATCGTTTTGCCTTACTTTGTCAGCTTGTAGTTTGTTAAGACAGGGCTGGCCTTCCCTCCCTCTCCGCACAGCACAGAGACACTCGGGTCATGAACTAATCTAGAAGTTTGGATCGCTCCTGTGGTATGAATGATTGATTGCAATTAATAAGGGATGAGGCTGAGAGGACCCCTGTGATGCAGGAATCCAGAGTCAGCAGGTTTGGCAGAGCTCTGTGAGGTTTCAGCCTTGGCATCGATGTCAGTGTTTTAGGAAGCAGCAGCCTGTGCTGGCTCAGTGGCAGAGCTCAGACAGCAATTAGAAATAAAAAAGTAACATATGCCAAATAGGGAAAAGAAAAAAAGAGACCACAATTGTTCTAAAGCAGAAACTATCAAATGCAGAACACTGACATAGAAAACCAAATACATCAAGGACACAACCCTGGCTAGAAAGGCTGAAAACAGTATGGAATTCTAAGAAAATCTGGAATAGGAAAAACTCAGCAACAACATTTTTATTAGTACAGAGAAAACACAGGGCCTTGTGTCAGTTTTTATGGAACAAGCAATGTACATTCATCTTGGCGAACTGTCCTATAGCTTTGTCCCTAGTCCCACCCAAAACACAAGGGGTGAAAAGAAGACAATATTGAAATCATTTGCCTAGATACATCTATACTGAGAGAGGATGTAACGGGTTCAGAAAATAAGACAGGAGGACCAACAGAATGGGAAGAGGATAGTTTTCCTTGAACCATGACTCCCAAGTCCATGAGAACCTCAGTGTCACGCTGAATGGAGGACAATGAAATGAGAAGTCACATTTCACGTCAAATTTCTTTACATGAATGGCATCTAATGCCCATCTAATGTGGTAGAGCTCCCTTGCATAAGTGGGAATTCAACGTCTAACTACACTTGAGGATCTGACCCTCCAGAATGGACCCTGCCAGACCCTGCAGAGTCCCTGGAGCCTCTGCTGTGCAAGGGCTGCTGCACGGGAATACCACGTGGGATGGGAACAGAGCATCCTGTCCCCACAGTGGAGGGGAGTTGCTGCACACAGGATACTCTGGTACAGACTGCTGACATCCTGGAACACAGTTAATTACTTGTGTCTTCATTTTCGTTCTCTGGCTTTCCCACTAATGTTTCTCCCATATTTCTATGGTTTTGTGTGTGTGGCTGCCTGTGGTCCAGAAGCTCTATTATCTTCCCTTCCTGACACCTTGATAGACAGTAGAACGAGTTGGATAGAGCACTAAGAGGTAATTAGCATTCAAATAGGTCAAGAGCTCACTTGGGGGTTGTGCTTGACTGGGTTTTCCCAACTTCTTGTCAGAAACAAGTGTTGATGGAGCGAGGGCGGTCACCAGTGGTGAAACTGCAAACATGAAATCAAACCTTGGTGGGGCTTCAGAAAAAGTACACGGGGGCAAGGAGGCGTTCACCTTCCACATTTGCTCATCTGCAGGAAAGGGAGGTCATGAAATGCTGCCCAGAAAATACAGAGTGTGCTGTAGAGAGCTCGTGTTTGCTTCCTGCACCTCTCCTCTGCTGTCCAGGCCGATCTCATGTTCTAAATAGTTTCCTTTTTGGTGAATGTAATGTGTGGAGCGCCTCCCTCCTGTCCTACAGCAAGCTTGCTGGTCCCTTATTTTTACTGCACACTAATATGTATGTAGACTACTGTGTGTATGTGTACATTTGTAGAAGATATAGTTAGTACCTCTGTAGATCTGTGGGTATATGTGCTTGTTAGGAGTTTCATAATTTCTCCTAGAGTTTCCTTATGTGTAAAATGGAGATAATAACACGTAATTACCTACCTTGCAGGGCTGTTGTAAGGACAAATTAACCAATGCTTGTGTGGGTGTTTGCAGATGAAAAGTATGATATTAAGACTAAATATAATGATTGAATGTTACAGAAGAGAGTTTGTATTTATTAAGGTGATTGAATACGAGGCGAGAGCTCTTTGTGGGTGTTTATTTCTTGTGCAGTACTGAGTATTTGTGGAAGGTGGGAAACTGGGGGAGCTGAGTTTGGGGTAGGTGTCAAAGAGATGGTTAAAGTTCATCTTTAACCTTATGGCCTACTGACTTTCTTCTTCTCTCAAATAAAGGTGATGCTGAACAAGGGACAAAAAAGAACAGAGAAATGAAAACAGGGCCAAGCTATGGAGGAAGGGAATGAAAATAAAATAAAATTGAAAATCATTATTTCTAAGAACAAAAACGTAAAAACTGAATGAGAAAATAAAAGCTAGGGCAAATGAGCCCAGGGAAAAGAAACCTTGGGGATTCATGGTGTTAAATTTTCTCAGTACATGGAATTACAAGAAAGTAAACAGTTTAAAAGGGGCATCAGAAACAATTGATGGAAAGCATGTGCAGGCAAAGAAAGTGAGTGGGAAAGAAGCAAGAGATGTGCTTAATTATTTTTTGTTTTCCTTTCATTAAGTGTAATGGCATAATTCTTGTATTTCCTAGGTGTTGAGAGGCACTTCTTTGCGAACCTTAAAGATGGTGTCAAGTATTTCAGACACTTTTTCCATGTGTTCCATGTGCAGGCTGGTGAGAGTTAAGGTGTGGATGCATTTGTCAGCCTGAGAATGGCCCTGTCTGGTTTCATTTGGCTTTCGTGCTCTCTCTGGAGAATAATGGAACAAATTCATTTCCATCGACTCCAGTGAAACTGTACCAGGAGTGAATCAGACCCATTCTCCCTGCTAAATGCAGCTGTTGCCCTGTGAAACCCTGATCCAAAGTGTATTTTAGGTTAAACCTGGAATGGTTTGTGATAAAATGTAGAAAATAAAACAACACTTAATTGTTATGATCACTCAGTGAGTATGGTATATTGGTGAGCAAGCTGTCCAGAGGAGTGATAAGGGGAGGAGGACTCTGAGAAGGAGTAAGGGGCAAATAAACCACTACACTACAGAGTTGAGGGAGCAGACTGCCTTTCATTGCGAATTGTTCTGGGTTGGAATGAAAATCATTGGCAAACATCCCTGCAGGGTCCTGTGGTCTGTTTGCCTTTGCTTCCTCTTGTTTGCACTCTCTCATTCTCACCCTCCCTCCTTCAACATCTCTCCAAATCCAGCATGGCTCCAGTTCTTCACTTGATCCTTGTTTCACAGCTCTTCCTTGCACCCTAAAACTCATTTTGGGCTGACTCACTCTCACCTCAACTCATTGACCTAAATTAATCTTTTGTGTAATTCAACTGACTAAAATTGACGTAAATGGAGTTACATCAGAGCTGAAATTAACCCAATCTGACTAAAATAGCACCTGCCTTTTCTACCGAACCATTGCTTGTCTCTTCTCCACCTCCACCCACATATTGTGATTTTAACATCTCTTTCTCTTCTTGCTCTTTCTCTTATCCTGCTGCCATGAGCAAGATGTGTTCTTGGTGGCTGGTGTTGCCCTCTGCAGCATCCTGTTCTCCATCATCCCCACAGCACAGGCTGTTGGACCCTGTTAACAGATGAGATTTGCCTGTGTCCAATGATATGCAACAGCTTTTCATCTTCCATCGGATTTTGCTGTCCTTCATGGTAGAGATGCGCCGACTGAGTTCAAAGCCTGGTTGCAGTCGGCACTTCATATACCTGTAGAAATGACAGTCTTACTTCAAAGAATTTACAAGTCAGAGTGCCAAGACGTATGAAGGTGAGTAGTGAAGTTAGATGAAGCTGAAGTGATTTCCCAAAGGTAGCATAGCAGGACAATTGCAAAGCCATAGATGTCAGACTCAAAGCTCCTCTTCCCTTTCCATGAGTATCTTTATGCCAACATAGCATTTCTCATAATCTCTTACAATCCCTGTCTTTGGGCCCTCACCGTCATGCGGTGGTTGAACATCTCCTTTGCTTTCTTTCTAATCCCCTCTGGCTTTTCATCTTCTTTCACCTTGACCTTGGAGCCTGCTCATGTTGGCCAGGCTTTCTTCTCTCCTCTTGTAAAAACCTTGACTGTTTGCAGCATGTTCCTGTCTGCTTGAGCCGTGTTTGGCAGCATGCTCCACCATTCACATCTGGGTATCTCTTTGGGGCAAGGATTTATTCCATCATTAGTCTAGCTTATTTATTATCGTGGCATATATATCTGCAGTGTTATGCAAACTGTAAAGGCTTCTAGTTCTAAAGGTCACCATGGGCGTACCTTGTGTTTACCTTCCAAACACAGATGAGCTCAGAACAAAAAGGACTGGGAGGCCACTGAGTAGATGAAGGCAGGGAATCACCTTGATCTAACTAATTTGCCAAGGCAGTCTTTATAAAAGTAGGTTACCTAGTGCTGCAGACAAACAACCCAATCCAAACTCGCCCTCTTCCAGCTGACTGAATTAATTCCCCAGCGTTGCTGTGTAGTGCCACAGCAGTATATAGCTGCACGTCCTGGACACCCAAAGCAGGACCCTAACCATTTTTCATCCTAGCAGGTCAGGCCTACACAGTCTCCCATGCTGGGACTCGCGTATGGTGCTTCTTGTTCTCCTGTGGGTATCATGGCTGCCTCTCGTTCTGCGATGTTGAGTGCCAGACAGAGCTTCCTGGAGGTGGTGGGCAGAGGCTGTGATGTTGCCTTGCCATGTGGATTTGTCCCCATGCTCAAAAGAGCCTTGCTGCAGCTAACGCCCTTCAGATGAAGCGTAACTGGAAAGCCGCTGTGCTACCTGGTGACCAAGGCCACCAGTACATCCTTTACATTGCTTGTCACAGTGTTACCCCAAGCATGGGCATGAGTGATATTTGAGCTGTAATTTGCTATTCGCATTGCTCTGCAGTGTTGAAAGGATCACAAGGCAATTACCTTACATGAGAGGATGAAATGACCCCACTACATCCTATATGCAACTTGCAGGAAAGAGTAGAAGGATAAATTAAATGTTTGGGAGAAATGCAAAATGCTAAGCCATTAGTTGCAGTCCTTCCCAAGATCATCCACTGTCTAATTGCATTTCCTGCCTTACTGTGGCTTAGGTCAATTGTCAGCATGTGAAAGAAACAAAAAATAAAATCCAATCATTGCTTCCTCTACTAATGGGCAGCCTCAACAAAGTGGAAGTAGAGCCATGAAGACTGGACTCTCTCACCCTGCTTGTCAGGACAGAGATACTCTGGTAGGGATGGGGAGCTGCCACAGGCTGCACTCTTCCCCAGGGGATACAGCTGCTTCTCCAAAGGAACAAAATAAATACAGGAGGGTGGGAAGAAGATGCGTGGGGGGGGACCTGACGAGCAGAAACACATTACTGAGCCAGCCTTGCTGGAAGAGTAAAAGGAAAAATGCCTATGGTCACTCTTAAGGGAGGACTCTTAAAAGTTCCCACAAAAGGATGGCAGGGCAAATAGGAAAAAGCAGGTGAGGAGGACAGGCTAAACACAAGGAGAGATCTATGGATTCTCCATCCTCAGGAGAAGAGGGGGAAAAAGGAATATGGATAAGCTCAGAGCCATGGCTTACTTCTGCTGCAGCTCCTCCTCCCCCTTCCTTCCTCCTCTGTGTTTTGCATGAGGATATAGCATGGTAACCTACTGCAGCCTCAAAACAAAGAGTAGTGAGGGACAATCTGAAAAATACCCGCCTGGAGAAAGAAATCTCTTAAATATGATGATCAAAGTGTTCAGGTATTAACAGACGACAATGGTTTATAAATCTGGATTAGCTCAGAATCCATTTGATTATTTTTAAACCTCTAAGACTGAAAGCTATAAATCTTCCTAAGAGAAATGCCACTTATTTTAAAATGAGCAGCGAATCTTGATTAATTGAGTTGCAAAAGAAACGGATCTAAAAACAGGCACTGGAGGAACATAAGTGCATTATGCATTTGGGTTTTGCTTTTGGAAGAATTCAAAACCAGATCTTTCTCCCAGTGCTGATCTGAAAATAAGATATTCTAAGCCTGAATTTGGGTGTCTGTGGGTCACTGTTGCTGTGACACTGTCTCGGGACCAATGCTTCAGGCTGGCTGGCTCAGAAGCTCTTCCCCACTGAAGTCCAAGGCAGGAGTGTCTACTGTATCAAAATATAGGCACTATTCTCATTGCTCCTTCTGTGGTTTTGGGGTGGCCAGAGTGCACCCCAACTTGGAGCAACGTGATAGCCTGGGATAAATGCTGCTGTGCAGTGTCTTGGTTAAGCCAAAGGGTGATCTGTCCACAGAAAGAGCTGCCAGGACAGAGGCAGGGGATGTCATCTAGTATGTCTTTTATGGCCTTAGTTCTGGATTTATAAGGCAAAATATTAACCAGCAGATTTGAAGCATAACTTCCTGGAAAGTTTTGCTTTCACACCTGCAACATGTCTCTCTGGAAACAGCCTGTCAGGAGGGAGGTCTGGTCGGCTCCTTTTATTTGTTTTCTCTGACGCATGGGAGTCACTTGCACCCACTCGATCTGCCTTTGCTGTGGCACTGCCAGACAGAAACACCGGCGAGTGAAAGGTAGGGATCATCTGGAGCTGGCAGTGCTCCTGATAAGGTCCTGAGCAGCTGAGTTCTTTACGTTGCCTCTCTGGATGTTTTAAATTAAATACACATCAGAGGCCAATGCATGCTGATCAATAAAGGGCATCTTCCAAACCCAATAAACACACTTCTGGCACATCTTAAAACCTAGCTCTATCTTTATGTTCACGAATCACGAATCTCCGTGTTCCATCTCCAGGTCTAAGCCTACACTTCAGCCATCTCCCCTCAGAGGGTTCCCTTTTCCTTTCCTATGCTGCTCCCTTCATACAGTTCTGCATTTTTTGTGGGGCCCAAACTGCTTCCTACCTGGTCATTTCTGTAGTTTTAGGGCCAACTTCTAACTTCTCCCCCGCATAGTCAAGCCTTACAGTTCTATTCTTTCCCCCTCCTTATAAGGAACAGGGCTTCCTATTTTGCAATGGCTTTTCCTCAGCCATCTTTTGGGATGGCTAAAACTTTGTGGATACCAGAGCCCCATCTCTGCTTCCCACTGCTCTCTTTTCCTCCACTGATTATGCAGCCTTTCAAATGAATTTGTTCACTCTTGGACACATCTCTCTTGTGTCCCTTCCGCTGACTCCCTCTTATCCACCACATAGGATTGGGACATCTTGCCATCAGCACGTTAATTCCATCTCCCACCTCATCCTGCTGCACTGGCTGGTGGCCTGCTCCAAGATTGTCCCATTAATTACTTCCTGACAGTCTGCTCCCCAGACCTCCGGCCTCTGCCTGGGACATCCACCCCAGCCTTCCCTCTGTTCTCTATTCCTCTTCCCGTCAACCCTCACCTGAGCATTTTCTTCTCCAAAGAGGCGGCAGCAATGCACGCTGACGGGGGCCAGTACACAGGTAAGCACACAGTGCTGTAGACTTGTTGCTGCCTTAACTTATCAGCGCCCCCATTCCTGGTGTTCCTTTGTCTATAAAGCACACTGTGATTTGAGAGCTACATAATTATAGCTGCAATTAAGCATCCTATTCAGAGACTGCATTCCTTATTCCTCTCTATTTTCTTTAGTGAGAGCTTCCATTCAGGGTTTGGCTCATGTGCAAAGGGACTCTACAGCAGTATTTTTTAAAATTTTTTTTTCTCTTCCCTTGCAGGAGAAACTGAAGTAAACATAGGTGATGTTGGTTTGGGTTTTTATTTTTTAAGCCCTTCCCTGTAGCAGTGCTGTGAAGTAGAGCAGTATTTTCCTCATTTTACAGATAGGGAACTGAGGCAGAGCAGAGAGATTGGCCAAGGCCCCACAGGGTAGCTCAGCTGAATTCTGAATTGCAACCAATTTTGAGTCCTTGCCTGTATGGGAGTTGAAAGATGAAGCAAGAGACCTGGGTCAGCATTATTTCTTAGGGGAAACTGGCTCAAACTGTTGCCCTGTGAATGGGAGCAACTGGGGAAAATGGCCAAAGGCCTTTCTGCACTTGCTCGGTCAGCAAATACCTTGCTGCAAGAAATGAGCCCATGATCACGGTTGTTCCTTTCTGCTCTCTTCAGAGGACTCTCTTACCTATTTATTCACCCATGGAAACAACAGCCGAAAAACTGAGTGGGAGGCCAGAGCCACTTGACTCAGTTGCGGCAATTCTCCAATTCAGCAGCTAGGTTTTTCTCCCTGAGGCAGTGTAATATGACAGAAAGGAAGCATCTGAAAGCATTTCTTCATCCTCCGGATTGCAGTCTGTCACTGCTGCAGCAGAAGTGACACACCTGCCTTCCACCACCTGCGGCTCTGTGGGTTGCCGGAGGGAGAACAGTGAAGGCAAACCCTTCTTCCTCTCCACCCTGAAATCGCCTTGTTTCAGGCTTTTTAGCTCTGCCAATACTTGGATGTGACTAATGCAGCCATTCCTGCCCCGGGTTGGCAGCCCTTCCAAATGAAATTTCAGACTCAGGACAAGCACATAATAGTCTTCCCACAAACTCCTGGATCCCAGCTACAGAGAAGAGAGTTGAGAAGATGCGATCTTCACCAAGCCTTTGCAAGCCTTTCTGTGGTGCCAACCAGCACAGAGGAGGAGTGTAGTGTTTAATAACAACCATGACGCAGGCACCTATTTGTTTACTCTTCCATTTCAAGACAGCAAAGCCCCAATCACCTCAGGCTAACCTGCAGCTCAGACACCAAGGAGTGGAATACGCTTTCTTGTATCCTCCATCCCTTAGACCATACTGTTTTCTTTGCAAAACTTATTTTCAACCAGTTTTTATGAAGAAAGAAAGGAAAAAAAAAAAAAACAAACACCAAAACAACAAACAAAACAAAACCCAAAAAGGTTGTATGGTTGATCAGAGATATTTTGGTAAATCATGTGGTTTTGTTTCGGAGGATACCGCCCCTCAAAAAAAGGCTTCTACTATAATACAGCTCTCAACCACTGTATCAAAAAATGATACTTCCTTTAATATCTGCCCCTATTTCGACTCCTATTTTGCGTGCAGATGCTGACTGCTCATGGGAGAAATAAGATGTAGGTGAGGGGGAAGGCATCAGAATTTTATTCCTAAGGAGCTGAGCACCCAGAGGTTTATAACAAGAGCTTGTAGCAGTTTATGTCACAAGAAAAACACTGCTGGGAAAATTATCAGAGAATGTATCATGAGGTGGGCTATTTAGGGACTGAAATTACACAGGAAGGACTGGCGAGAGATGTATGCTCAGGACAAGCGCAGTTACAATTAATGCTAAATATAAGGTGTCATATCTTTATCTAATACACAACCTGCACTGCCTCGCAAAGGAAAGTGAAGCAATTGGGCCCAAGTAACCAGAATATACGTGGGAGGTGTTTGAAGGCAGAAGATTTAAAACACTGTAATGGGGTTGGGGGAAGATTACAATAAGAGGTAATATTTCCTGATAGGTTAGTTTACATCCTTTGGAAAACGTTTTGGAACCAGACCAGAAAAATAAGCAAGACCTTAACCAGGACTTGGTCGGGACGACACCCAAAGAAAGGCAAAAAGCAGAGAGACCCAACCCTACCTACACACAGGCAGCCCCTCCAGCGAGTAATCCCCAGGAGCAAAATAAATCAAAGGACTGATATTGTAGTTCTGCTTGGATTTGCAGCTGCCTCAGCCCAGTTCAAAAGCAGGCTTCCCCTTTCTTCTTTCTCTTGAGCCAGTGCTAAGGGCAGAGAGGAAAACCTGAGCTGAAACAATAATGACCCTTTCCTAGAGTGGAAACTGGAATTCAGCCTTCGATGCCAGAGCGGCAGGGCCAGGCACAAGTATTTCCCCCCCACCCTGCCTGCCACCTTTCTTCTTCTCCAGTCCGAAGGGTTGGGTCACCTCTGTGGCAGAGAGGGCAGTTTGTTTGCACAACCCTTTTTACCAGTCTTTGAGGTGAGGCTCTCAGCCAGAGGGTCAGGTTATATCAAAAGCGACTGAATCATCAGTCCTTATAAAAACTCTGTATAGGAAATATGCTTGGTTGGACTCTATTGCTGTGAGAACAGGGCTGGGGGGGACAGGATGGGACATATGCATGCACTGGCAAAGGGTCTCTCTCAGCTTTTGCGCAGCTCCTTGCCCCTATTTATCATATCAACAGATAGACAACACTTTGTCTTTTAGAGTGAGAGATGGGGGCTAAGCATTGCATCACAACAAACTGAAAAATTTCTGTTGCTTTTCCTTGGATGTGGGAAATATTTGCTTGCTTTTAAATATAAAAACTAAACGTATATTTGTGAATCTACTGTTTCTTTCATGTGGGAGCCTTAGCTGAACACAAAGGATTACATTGCGCAGCTACAACTGCGTAGAGCGCCTAGGATTAAAGAGATTTTATTTAGCCACACATGAAATAGCAGAGCTGATGGCAACCTCCGGTACAGGAAAAAAAGCCCCAACAAGTAGTTTAGTGAGCACTGGAACTAACAAAGCTGCATCTCTGGTGTATTAGTGTATTGTGGTTGATTGACTAGGGTGTCTTAGATGGCATAAACTTCATTTGAAGGTTTTCATACAGATCAGGTACTTATTAGTGTTTTCACTTTTATGGAATATCTGAAGCTTAATAAGGCATGAACCCACACTGCAACTTTCCATGTTGGGGACTGTGATAGGGTCGCTTTTTGCTGTCAGGCCATTTATTTTCACAAAATCAGTAGGGATGTAATTACACTTCTGCCAAACTTGTTTGAAATCAGGACAGTGGGTTCAAAAAGTTATTAGAGAGATGGACAGACAGGCAGACAGATGCAGACACCATGACCATGCAAGCCTCATTTCCATTGGAAATCAGGCTAAAAGAACCTATATGGAAATTAATTTTTAAAGGGGACTTGATAGGTAGAGGATAGACCTCTGCAAAGTGCAATTTCAAAATTTAAGTGAATTTCATGCTAGGAAAAGCTATTGATGACAGTCTGGAATACTAAAATTCTCCCTTCTACCTAAAGGAGAGGAACAGCACAGGACGAGCACCAGTGCCCCACCTCATCCTTAGATACTTAAGCTAACTCACGCTGAGCACAGGTGATTGCTTATAGAGAGGAGACAAAGAGCAACTCCAGCAGTTCTGTCCCTGTGGTTTTTTTGTGCATGTGAATGCTTAGGGCTAATCACACATGTAAAGTGCTGCAAATGCCTCTGAATGTTTGTATTTCACCACTGCCTTGCCTTGATCCCCGTTTCCTTGCTCATCCCTGCCAGCTCTCTCCCTGGGCTGCACGAGGGAAGCACGGCTTTTTATCCTTTGTGTACGCACTGCAAACGGCAGTGGGGCCTGAATCTTGATTAGGGCCCCTAGCAACTATGGCATACCACGCAAAAATCATAACTTAAGACTTCAGCCCTTCGTCTCTTGGCTGGGATGTGCGTGTCGAGCTGGGGGTATTTATTCACGCTCCCAGCCAGAGATGAGGAGCAGGGCTGTTTTATTCCCAGCTCTGACACCAGCTGGCTGCATGGCCTCGGGCAAATTGCTCCATCATCTTCCCATCTGTAAACAGGGTACCCACCTCTTGCTTTTTGGGAGTCGCTGAGCTGCTACTGCTGCTCTGGAAGTGGATTTGGAGAGGGCCAGCTAGCAGCTAGCTGTGGCCAGCAGACCACGGCTTGTGGCCATCATGGTGCACTGCCTGAGCCCCCACCCCCACTCACATCCCCCCCTTTCCCCACGGGTGTCCCTCTTTCTCCCTTTTGTCCAGGAGGATGTGGACCTGTTGGAGCAGGTCCAGAGGAGGGCCACAAAAATTATCAAAGGGCTGGAGCACCTCTCTATGAGGACAGGCTGAGAGAGTTGGGGTTGTTCAGCCTGGAGAGGAGAAGGCTCTGGAGACACCTTACAGCAGCCTTTCAGTACCTGAAGGGTGCCTACAGGAAAGCTGGAGAGGCACTTTTTACAAGGGCATGTAGCGATAGGACAAGGGCTAATGGCTTCAAACTGGAACAGGGTAGATTAGATATCAGGAAGATATTCTTTCCTGTGAGGGTGGTGAAGCACTGGAACAGGTTACCCAGAGAAGCTGTGGATGCCCCATCCCTGGAAGTGTTCAAGGCCAGGCTGGATGGGGCTTTGAGGAACCTGCTCTAGTGGAAGGTGTCCCTGCCCATGGCAGGGGGGGTTGGAACTCGATGATCTAGGAGAACTAGATGATTTTCCAACCTAAACCATTCTATGGATTCTATGAGCACCCTTTGGGTGGCTGCCACATCTGAAAATGGGGGGAAAACCCTCTTATTAGACTGTTGCATTTGCACCCCAAATTACACCTGTGGGCCAGGCCTGGTTCTCCTCCAAGCACTTGGTCAGAGACCCCAGTGCCAGCCGTGCCGGGGGGCGGCCACCCTTGGGACAGGGACCCCCGGACTCCCCGGCACCGGAGTCGAGGGGCCACCCCTGGGTGCGTGAGAAGGGCCGAGCAGAGGGAGCAGCCGTGTCCCCAGGAAGCCGGGGGAGCGTGAGGGGCCGGGGCAGGCCGCTCCACCCGTCGGGGCGGGCTCGGGCAGGCCAGGTGAGGCGGTGCCGGCCCTCCCTCTCCTTCCTTCCCTCCCTCCCTCCTTCCGCAGGCTCCCGGCCGGCCGGCGCTGCGGGGTGCCGGCACCATGGCGGAGTCCCAGGTGCTGCTGCTGGACGAGTCGCACGTCAACGAGAAGGTGACGGAGGCCCAGGCCCGCTTCTACTATAGCGAGGAGCAGCGCCGGGCCCTGGAGGCGCTGGTGACCCGGGGCGAGGCGGCCTACCGGGAGGCGCTGAGGAAGGAGCAGCTCCGGGATTTTCTCTCCAGCCGGGAGCTGCAGGCCCTGCGGGGCGGCTGGCGGGGTTACGACGATCCCCGGGAAGGCGGCAAGGTGGCGCGGGGTCCCGGCGGCGAGACCCTCTCGCTGGCCTACTGGCCTGAGTGCTCGGACACGGAGGTGCCCCCCTTGGATTTGGGCTGGACCGACAAGACCTTCTACCGGGGCATCAGCCGGGTGGCCCTCTTCACGCACCCCCGCAAGGAGGAGAACGCGCCCCACCTGAAGGAGGTGGTGCGGGAGATGATCCAGCAGGCGCAGAAGGTAGGGCCCGGCCGCCACACGAAGCGGGGGCCCTCGATGGGCCACCCCTGCCCGCCTTCACGCCCGGGTGGAGGACCTGGCTGGGGGGCAGGTGGGGTGGAAGGCAGGGGAGAGCCCACCATGGCCGGGCTTTTCCTCCGCCAAAGCAGGAGGAGCGTGTTGGTCCTCCATCTGTTCAGCGTCCACCAGGCAGGGCTTTCCCTGCGGCTTGTTGCCAGTGACCTTAGGGTTTGCCAAAGCTGATGGCCAGGATGGGGCTAAACGCCTGCACACCCCCCTCCTAAATTGGGGTTTTGTACACACATTTTGCTTTTCGTGATTCCCTGGCTCAGGGGAAGACAGGTCACGATGCTGTGCCAGCCACCCCTCCTGTACGTGCAGGTATCCCTAGTTTAACACAGGGCAGCAAGTTTGTTTGTGGGGTGGTTTTTTTTAGGGTTTATTTTTTGCTGTCTCAATGCCATCCAGCGGCCAGAGTCCAGACAATACGCGGCTGCTCCTCCTATTTATCTTTGGCTGGAAAGGACTGTCAGTGGTGACAAGCAAGAAAACAAAGCAGCCGTGATGCTGCAAGAGCTTGCGTTGAATAGGTAGGGGGCAGTGACCAGGTTTTTCTAGGTCAGGGTGAAGTTTCCAGGGAAGACCACCCGATAACTGATCACCTTCAGAGCTGACATCCCCCTGAGGAAAGGAATAACAGTGTAAGACACTTAATTCCTGCTTGGTTTTGCTGCTTTCTGTTTTTTCTGTTTTCTAGTTCAGCAGTTATTTCCTCCTCCACCCGCCCTCCCCCAGCACACACTATATGCACAACCTTTGCAGACTTGTTAAAACCAAATCTGCTGGGAACCACAAAAATCTTTCCAGAGAGGCATTAATCCTGTGGGTGATCTCCTCAGCTCGCTGGTCACAGAAATAGGAGTACACCCCGTAATCCTGTTCAGCCACTGGTGTGATCAGGCCTTTAGAAGAGCCAGAAGCTGTAAAATGCTTACGCTCCCATTTACTGCAACTTCACATCCTCCTTGCACTGCTGCAAATGCCTCTACAGGTTGTGCAAGGACTGGGAAACTTTGCTCTTTTTGATAGCTGTGCCTGGCACCTGAAAGTAATTAATTCCTTTCTAGGTTTTTATTTTTTCACTGACTGGACGAACTGTGCCCCTCCCAGCCTAAAGGTGGTTTCATGTTTAACAGCCATTTAAGTGTTTAATGGTCCTTTTCGTAGATAGCTGTGCCTATTGTATTCAGCTGAGCTGGCCCTGGCAAAAGAAATCTCCAGCTAGCAGCTTTTTATTCAGCAGATGAGAGTAGGTTTTGGTTGTTTTGGATTTTTTTTGGGGGGGCAGAGGGGTCTAAGTAGATACTAGTAATATGTGGCACATGTCTGTGGGTGGCTTATCATCAGTGTTTTACAAACAGATGTTAATTAAGCTACCTTGCCGCCATGAGATTGGCAAGTTAATGCTTGCCAATCTGTAAATACCTGTGAAGAGCTAGGCACACCTATGGGCCCTATAGATAAGTTGTTATCCATAGGATAGGTAGAGGAATGGGGAAAACCTCTTGCAGGGCTAGACACTCATGCTCTGACTTGCTGTATGTGGGGACACTCCTATGTAATCTTGACAGATCACTAGCTGTGGCAGAGGTTTGAGAAGACCAACATACCAGCAGTGGGGTTGCCCACCTCACGTTTTGCCAGCTTGGAAGTGCTGTCTGCAGGGCAGCTCATCTGCTTTTCCTACAGGACTGCAGTTTTCATGGGTTTAGTTCACAGTCTTGCAAAGAAGCCTGAACTCAACCAGGGCCTCAAAGCCTGGAGCGAACCGTCCTTCATATTGCAAGGCCAATACTACCAATTAATGGTTTGTCCAGGATGTGGTGTTATTTCTGCAGTCATAGGACTCATTGCAAACAGAGAGGATGGAAGAAAACAAATTCATACTTCTGCTATGTGTTCTTGATCAATTCCCTATGTGGATGTTCTTACTTCAAATGAGTATTATCTGGCATCCTTGCTCCTAAATAACTACATCCATACCACAGCGTGTGGAGGGGAGAGGAAACATAACGGGCCTGAATTTATGCACGAACTCTTCATACCTTTAATTATAATCCGTCTGTATATGAAATTGTTCAGGAATAAAGTGGCACAAGTTTACTGTGTTTCGATTTTCAGAGATTCTAGTAACATTCCCTGCATGTCCCTGCTTTGTGCTGGGAAGTGAGAACCAAGGCAGGACCTGAAATCCAGTTCTGCCTAGCAAAAGTTATCAAGGGACTTACTATTAGTTTATAATGTAACTCTACAATAATTCACCTGTATTGAGAACCTGCATGTTAATGATGAGCGTAAACACAATGTCAGCTCTTTTTTAATTTTTTCTAACAAAGAAAAGCTTGTGTTGACAGAAGGAGCCTGATGGGGCAGATGTGTTAGTGGTTGTGGGCTGTACAAGCAGAGACTCGGCAAACACAGTAGGGGACATTTGCTGTGGCATCACTTTGTCAAAAGCAATTTATTCAAAGGCATTTTTCAAAGGAAAGAGGTATCTAGTGAGAATTAGGTCTCCTGCAACTTGAGCTACCCCTCTTCCAAACTTCAACTGAAGAAATTCCCTAGTGTTTGATCCAGTCTTCAGCGCCATTCACACCTTTACATGCCATCCCCAGCACAGCTTGGATCATCACTGTGACCCCCAGCACCCGGGAAGTTAAGATTTAGGGACCTATATTCCCAGTATATGGTCAGCATGAGAACTCTGGTCTGGCAAGCTGTTGTTTCCTAGCAGGACTAGGAAAACAATAGTATCCTACATTCATAGCCTTCCAAATGTTGAGGAGAATAACTCTTTCAGGCAGAAAAGTGAATTGCTATTCCTAATGGTGTAAAAGATACAAAGAGAAGACAAAACCTACAAGATCAGCATTACAGTTGCCCATAACCTTCTCGGGTTTGTTGTTACTCATCCTATGAATGTTCAGGCTTGTCTGTTTAACATCAGTACAGCCTTTTGTTTTTATGTAAAATCTGTGCCTGGAAAGAGGGATTAGTTTTATACCAAAAAAAACCATACATGTGAAAGAGGGAATGATCGTTTTGCCTCCAAATCCTGAATACACACCCCAGTCCCTTCCTGACAAATATGAGGTGTTTATGTTTGAGCGCCCTAAGACATTCCTTGGGAAGCCAGCCCTGAAAGCAGACTTCTCATGGGGAATTGGGAAAAAAGCAAAATAAAATTATTCTTCTCTGCACTATGCACTATGGCTGAGGAGTCAGGCTCTGATTCCTCTCCACATTCATTCTTCCATTACTCACCTTCTGATTAAGTGTAAGAGCTGTGTTTTTTACTCATCTTTTTCAGTCTATTTTCAGTGTTCTTTGTTTAAGTTGATCCTTACAGAGACAACAAAAGTTTCACAATACAGAGGAAAAACTTTGGCTTTGGCATTCCTCAGGCTGCTGAAATAAGCCGTCTTCCCCTAGAAGAAGAACTCTTAAAGGCGTTTATTAAGTTCCTTCCAAAGTGCAGCAGGAGCCGTGCCAGAAAATTACAAGGTTATTGGTAATGCTTGGGCATGTACATCCCTGTACTTTTGTCTCCCCTATATTCTCCTCCTCCATGTTGTGGTATCAGTGCCCTCCTTTATTTTGCACCAGTGTGATGGGCCACACTTTCAGTTTCTACTGTTTTATTCAGTTGTCTGCCTACTGTCTTCTTGTTTCCAGATTATTGCAGTGGTCATGGATGTATTTACAGATCGGGACATCTTCCGCGATATAGTTGATGCAGCATATAAGCGCTGGATCCCAGTCTATATAATCCTAGATGAGGAGGGCGTGAAGCTCTTCCTGGAAATGTGCAGATGCCTTGACCTCAGTGACTTGCAGATCCGGGTAAGTTATTCAATACTGAACTATTATCTCCTGCAGGTCAGTGACCTTTTTCACTTGTAATGAAATCTTGGAACTCACTTGGACAGGCGAGCACAATCTCTTCCTACCTACAGGTAGCACTTGGGGTTGATGGAGCATCACAGCACTTAGGGGTTGATGGAACACAGAAGGGTAAGATAGCGGCTTGCTAATACAAAAGGAAAAAGAAAGGAAAGATTTGGATTTTTTGCCTTTCACTTGAGACAGGGGTCTATGTAGTTTCTTTGCTCTTGTAGCCTGAAAATTCCTGTTTGGGAAGAAAATTGTCTGAGGAAATTCCTGTGGGAATGCAAGGATTCAACTATGCAAGGATTCAAACTAGAGTCCAGAGTAGCTCTTTTGAGTTGTTGTCTGCATGGATCCCAGTTATAGGACACATATACTCTGTGAAATCAAGACTTTCCTATACAGCAGTGGTCATCTGGGAGTGAATGAGCTTGCAGTCCTCCTTTGCCTGAGAACACAAGGGATTGGGGAGCGTAGCTGCTCCCCAGTTCCGTATCAGAGTATGCCTTCATATAGCACATGCAGCACAGCAGAGTAGTCAACCTGGCTCGGCTGGCAGAAGCAGCCTCAGTAGGATCTCATTCCATTACATACAGACTGAAATCCTTTGTGTCTTTGTAGCTGGTGTTGTATTCCTTGCTTTTTTCATGTTTTTTTAGTCACTGTAAGTACTACGACTTGTTCTGAGTACTGAAAAAGTTGCTAGGTTGGAAATAACCTATGGGATACAAGACTCACCCCTCTTGTTATGCAGCTGTTTGGGCAGTGAAGAAACTTTTTTAAAGTGCCTTTTTGCCTGAAGGAAGGGCAGATCTTCCATTAACAATCAATTAATAGTTTTTTAAAAAGAGAGACAAAAACAAAACAAAACCAAAACTCAAAAAGTTCTGAAGGTTTTAGAGTCTGATATTAACTATTTTAGGAGATCCATCTTAAATCTGGATGAAAATGACTTGCATGTATCTGAACAGTGCTCCTGTGAACTACCACTCTGCTTTGAGTTTCTGGACTTCTTCATCAAAACAGACATCCAGCCGAGCAGCTTTCTCATCTTGCTCCAAAACAGAGATGGAGGTTTCTTTCCTCTGGTGTCTTTGAAAGCAAGACACAGCCATCATTATAGTAGACGTGTTTCAAGCATCAAGGGTATTCTGTGGCCTAGGCTCGAGTCTCTTCGGTACAAAACTGTGAAATCACAGCAGTAGTTCCATTTGCTCCGGTACCTGTTTTCCAGTACTTTTCTTACCATGTCATCATGTGCAGGAATGATGACTTCAGTACTGCGTGTTTTAACTCCCGGATAGAGTGAATTAAAAGATGCCCTGGTGTTTTAGAAAAAGTTGCAATGCTATTGGAGGGGTGAGTTGCCTTTTGTCTGCCTTTTCTGTTGTTAAACAGTAAGTGGTTTCCTTCTGCTCTTCTTCTTACCCCTTTATCCATAGGTATCTACACAGATTTTATGCACCAAAACCAATCATCACAGTGGCATTCTACAGTAGTGACTAGGTCCTGCAGCAGCCTGGTTGCGTTACAAGGTCACCTTTTCCAAAGAGGCAGAGTTCGAATTGATGCCGAGAGTAGAAGACTCTTCTGTGACCCTTCTGTGCTTCCCTTCTCTCACGGCAGCCCTTGCTATGTTTTTCATTAGACTCCTTCAGCTAAAAAATGTCCAGCTACAAGCTGCACTGAAGGAAGTCCACTGAGAAGAACTTTTTAACATCCTTCTTTGACCTAGTTCCTTAGTCTTCTGCAGAGCTCCAGCTCACAGAGTGCTGTCCTTGAACTTTTTTCCTTCTTTTTTCCCCAGACATCTCATACTGTTGTGTCTTAAATTCCCCTTAAGGTTGCTGTATTCCTTTTCCAGTATGGCTAATGCTTTAGTTAAACTACATTGACCTTAACAAGATTATTCCTGTCTGTGGTACTATGGAAGGACTGGGAAGAGTCTTCCTGTAAGGGGAAACAGGTCATTTGCCTCTCAAGGAAGATGGCCTCTTAGTATCCTGCCCAAGGCTGCCTTGGATGTATCTATGCTGCTGCTTGGGTCAGTATGCAGAAATAATCATACAGTGATTTCCCCCAACAGCAGGCTTTAGATATCCAAGGAGTCTAAAGTAAGGTTTAGTCTTCTCCTGGAGGACTCCCCCCACCCTCCTCCCTCATTGATCTAATGTGTGTAGGGTTGTTTTTAACTTTTAGTGCTGAAGACGCAGATTTAAAACAAGAAAGCAAGCTGGTCCTCTGGCTTGTTCAGGCAAAATAGTTTTGTCCCCATTGCTTGATCACAGAGGATGTTGGAATTGCTGAGGAAGAACAAGAAACTCTAGTGCAGTTAACTCTATATCATTCACCCATTTCTTATTTATGATACATCTTCCTCTTGATATCTGCTTTGATGTCGAGTTTGTTCTACAGATTTTTAGCAACAAAATTCTCTCCTTCCCCCGTCTTTTTGTGTAACTGTTTTGCTTGCTTCTAAAAGATTTTCACCAGCGGGCCACAGTTTATCAGCAAAGGAATTGCATACTCTTCCTTCTTGCCCTTCTACTCACCTTTCCTTTGGAATGCTTGTGCAAGATTTACGGGATGGCTTTTTCTCAGAAAGTTGCAGCGATTTGGGTTGTAGCTTCAAGGTTTAGAGGCGAGCTTTGATCCCAGGGAAAGACAGAGAGAGATGATACACTACCATGGGCTGTCATTGCTGCAGGGTCAGGATGCTTATTCTGTCTTCTGTCATCACCAGATGCTCAGATTGTTCTGCGATTCCTGCCCTTATTGTTTCCATTGCCCTGTTCATCCAACGCAGAGTGAATATTTCAACAGTCCTAATACAGGGAGATTTACTGTTAACACGGGATTTTGCCCTTTGTCTACATACAGTTCTGGGCGTTTTCACAAAATTCCTGGCTATTGTATCATTTTGAGATGGCAAGGTATCATGATCTGCTGATAGTCTCTCAGGAGGAAAACTGCTGTGGGAAGACAGTATCTCACTCTGTAAAGACGAAACATTCTTTACTGACTTCAAGCATGAAATGAGAAAAACCTCAATTTTTGTCTGAAGGCCAGAGATCGCTAGAAATGCATTTAAATTCAACCATCGGCACATTTATCCTGGGATGTTAGTAAGAGTGTGTCTCGTGTGTATGAGTCATATGGCTTCCTGAGCCTACAGGACATGGTTTGCCAGACTTCTGTTGTGTTTGACACAAGAGCGTTCTTTGGAGATCACAATGAATCAAAGTTCTCACAGATCTAAAATTCATAGCCCCACAAAAGTTCCTCTTTTTATTGACCTGAGGGTGAGTGTTCTCACCAGTTTTTAGATGAGTTCTCTTACTCCCTGTGCTTCTGCTAACAAAGACCCCAGTAACAAACACTCTTGATCAAAGACAAGGAGTTCACCTAGAGCTCCAAGCAAACCCAGGGAATGAGTTATCTGCAGCAAGTTCACCTTCGTGTTAATTTTTACATTCATTTTCCCAACATGTGAGGAGTTCCTTCCGTCGGTCTGGGAATTCTTAAAAGTTTCTGCCTAAGACATTTTTGAAGTTTCATTTCAGTATTTCATGTTTCTACTTCCGAGCTTTCCTCATCCAGTCCTAACTTATGTGAAGGAGAAGCTGAATGTAACGTGATGCAGCGCTGTTAGTTTTTTAATTATCTGTTAGAGAATTATTCTAGGCTGCTTGTGACCTTTTTAAAATGGGGGCTTACAAGGCTCTCTTTTTGCAGAGATCCAAATAAATAATACCCAGTAATGAACTTGGCAGGCCAGGTCCTGCTAGCTGCATTCCATCCTATTCTACTTGAATACTTGCAAGTTTTACTACTTTATCAACAAGTATAACTTTTCCAGAACTGTTCAGTGCAAACACATAGGATAATTCCACAATATTTCCCAGCATTACCTGGTGACTGCTTATGTGTGTCTCTGTGTAAGATAAACACCTACCACCCATCTCTCTGACCTAGAAATCTGATCACCAGAAATAAGAACGTTGCAGACCATGAATAAGAAAGATTCCTTGTCTGTTGTTAATGTGGTCATGTCCACATGAATCCCATGTCTCTCCTTCTCTTTCCCTCTTCTGTGGAACCTCCATATGGGATTTTAGAGTGTGAAATAACGGACATGTGTGGCCTCCCCCTCAGCCCTGTGCTCAGGTGAAGCAGTGGTACAAGAAAGCAGAGGGGAAGAGTTACCTTAGCAGATGATGCTATTGACTGAAGGGATCTGATTTTTCCAGGGACAGCAGAAAGGGGATCTCTACGTTTTGAAAAACACAGTCAATATAAGGGACTGTTGAGTCACTGTTGAGTCACTGTCACCTATCATCTACTACTTCGGTCTGTTGCCTCTCCTTTATCTGTTTTAAATCTGTTATTTTATAGAACTTGTTAATGCCATCCATCCCAACTTGAGATAAAGATCCCTTCTTGCTTTGAAACGTATATTCAAATATTTGAATATCAGCAAATTTGCAGACGACACCAAGTTGGGTGGGAGTGTTGATCTACTGGAGGGTAGAGAGGCTTTGCAGAGGGATCTAGACAGGCTGGATGGATGGGCTGAGACCAACGGAATGAGGTTCAATAAGGCCAAGTGCCGGGTCCTCCACTTGGGTCACAACAACCCCAGGCAGCGCTACAGGCTTGGGGAAGAATGGCTGGAGAGCTGCCTGGCAGAAAAGGACCTGGGGGTGTTGGTCGACTGTCGGCTGAACATGAGCCAGCAGTGTGCCCAGGGGGCCAAAAAGGCCAACAGCATCCTGGCCTGTATCAAGAACAGTGTGGTGAGTAGGACCCGAGAGGTGATCGTCCCCCTGTACTCGGCACTGGTGAGACCCCACCTCAAGTACTGCGTCCAGCTTTGGGCCCCCTACCACAGGAAAGACATTGAGGTGCTGGAGCAGGTCCAGAGAAGGGCAACGAAGCTGGTGAGGAGTCTGGAGCACAAGTCTTACGAAGAGAGGCTGAGGGAGCTGGGGTTGTTCAGTCTGGGGAAGAGGAGACTGAGGGGAGACCTTATCGCTCTCTACAACTACCTGAAAGGAGGCTGTAGAGAGGCGGGGGTCGGTCTCTTCTCCCAAGTTACAGATGATAGGACAAGGGGTAATGGCCTCAAGTTACGCCAGGGGAAGTTCAGGTTAGATATTAGGAAATATTTTTTACTGAAAGGGTTATCAGGCATTGGAATGGGCTGCCCAGGGAGGTGGTTGAGGCACCATCCCTGGAGGTATTCAAGAGAGGAGTTGACATAGTGCTTGGGAATATGGATTAGTGATGGGTGGTGGGGTGGGGTGTGTGTGTGGTTTTTTTTTTTTTTGTTTGTTTGTTTGTTTTTTCATTGGTTGGACTAGATGATCTTAAAAGGTCCCTTCCAACCTAGGTGATTCTGTGATTCTGTATGTATCACTTGTTTTTCTAGGATGGAAGGTACACACAGGATTCCCTGGTGGAAGTACTTGCAGTGCTTGCCTTTAGGGTCTGTCTTGTATGTCCCCCCTACTCAGCCCCAGGCTGTGAGCACCGCTGCCCAGGTCTGTCAAGGGACAACTGAGTGTCAGTCACAACACAACCTATTACTGACTTTTCTAAACTGGTCTAATTTAACTTTCTGTGGATTCAGGGTGAGGTTTAAAAGTGTGTCACGATACAGCAAGAAAGACTGATTCCTTCACTGTTTGTATTAGGATGCTCTGTCAGGCTTGAGTGTTACCAGCCCGTATTAAGTTGCTGCCAGGGAGATGTTAGTCACTGCTTATGATGAGGAGTGGTGTAAAGGAAACGTGGAAATTTAATGCAGACTGCAGCTTCCATAAGCCAGGATATGACAAACCTTACACAGGTTTCTGCAAGAATACAGATCTGGAGGGGTCACGTAACTTCTGTCTGGTGAACTAACTGGTCCTCCAACCAAAATATTTTTTACTACTATAACATTAATGCCCCCCCAAAATTGCTGCAATCTCACCTCATTTACATTTGTCTTTCCTATTTTGTTGTTGTGTAGACTTCAGTACATCAACCCAGGCTTGTTCCTCCTCTGTACAGCTTGATATATCAGTCTACAGATGCTCCAAGATCCTTCAAGGCAGAAAACATTATACAAATAACCTGTTAAGTGACTCGATGTTTATATGACTTTGTGCTTGTTTTCAGCATTTCAAGATGTATTTATGCACTCCTGTGCCTACTTTGTTCAAGGAGGTTTATGTGTTCGGCTGTTTGGTTCTATCCCCTCTGTGCCTTTTGAAGTGTTATGTGGAGCTCAGTTACTGCAGAAATTCAAATGTGCTTTCTTTCCACCAAAAGAAGGTGATATAACATACAAACACAGTAAAATCCACACTGGTTACATGCTAAGAGACTTTCTGCTCACACAGGCTGGTAATTCTTGATTCACAAAGGTGCGTGACATGTCAGAGCTGGTGACTGATTTGAAGAACGGAGGTCCTTGTTGACACTTGCAGTCAATATTCCATGATTTGGCAAATCTCATATCCAACTTTACTCAGCAAAGCAAAAATTATTTCAGGTGATCAGCCAGCCAACTACAAATGTTATTCTAAATACTGGAAAGGGCACCCTTCCTCCTGTGCTCTACCCAACCTGCATTCAGCATCCCACACATATGACTCACTGCTAGGCCTTGGGCAAGTCACTTCATCTTTTTCTCTCTCAGACTCCTCATCTTTAAAACAGGATAATAATACTTTCAGCGGTGTTGGGAGCATTAATTAGCTAATGCCCACACAGGGCTCCAGACAGATCAAGCAATAGATGAATGCAAAATAGTAGTATCATCAGTTACTGTTAGTCAGAATTTGTACTGCCACTGCTGTATTTTAGTGGGGAAAATAGGAACAGGTTCAAAAGGTAAGAGTTGTATTCAGAGAACTGTTTTTTTGAAGGAAATCTGCATTCTTATAATGACTCGTTCCTGCATGCTGATTTCTGTAGCCTATCAATATTTAAGCTGTCAGTGAGGTTTATAATAATAGGACATAGCTCTGTGGGATCTGAGGCTGTGCTAGCGTTAGCCAAATCCTCATGATTCTTCTGCTCTGCAGATGGGTGAAGACTGAGGCAAAGGTGAACTGACTTTCCCAGAACATCACAGGGAACAGTGTCAGAAATGTGATTACACTTGGGACTATCTGACTCCCAACCCTGGATTTATTACTCCAGATCACAATACCTTTTAACTCTTCATTGTTAAAGAATTCTTACAGAAACAGATGGTGGAATGAATAAAATGGTCTAAATTTGTGTGTCAGAGCAACAAGATAATTTGTTCTAAACTTATACTGACAGTCAGTGGGTTTTGTTGGTTGGTTTTTTTCATGTTAGACAGTACATATACCTGTTTGGCAATTCAGCCTCATGCAGCCAGGACCCATGAGCAGAATAACACTCAGTCCAACGTGTAGTTATGTTCTTACAGTATGTGCAGGCACACATCTGTTGTAGAAAATCATGTAACCTTAAATCTGTGTTTTCTCTGTCCCTGGTAGTGCTTTGTTTTATTACTTGTAGGTTTGCTGGCCGAAGGGTACAAGACAGGAGGTTTGGGGAGAGGTATTATCTTTTTCTAACTACTTCTGTTCATTTCATGAAAGGTTTTTCCTTCATCTTCAGAACTTATCCTACTCCTTTTGTTCAAAGAAAGTTCTGTGTTTTTTCACTCTCTGTTGAACAGTGAGGAATATGGGTGAATACTGTAACTTTGCTTCTTAGCAAAACGATAAAGCTTGGGGTCCTCCTTTTGTTACAACAGACAGAAAACATCTGTTTTGAGCAATAGAACTGTTTCCTCCTTTCTTCTGTAATAATCGAATTCTCCAGTCTTCTAATTTGCCCAGCTTTGTCAAGTCATGTGTTGTTGGGATCAGAACACAAGCACAAAAAAAGAACCTAAAATATATCTGTCTCATACATTACCCTCGAAGTAACTGTGTCCTTTGCATTGCACAGGTGTTGCAAAATTCCTTGGTTTTGTCGTCCTGCTAACGTAGTCTGGAGAAGAGCTCACAAGTGCCGTGGAATAAGGATCAGAATTCAGGGAGCACAGACATGACTCAGAGCTTCTCTGATTCATTCCCCTGAACTGGGCTGGGCCTTCTGAGCTACAGAACAGGACTGGAGATGGAGGATTATTTGATTTTGAAAACATTGTCTTGCCAGTAGGCCAAGATGAATAGCTGAAGACAGCAGGCAGGGTTACAAAGATGGTGACCTATTGGACGGGGCTATAAACTGATGGAGGGGAGTAACTCACACAGATGGGATGACAACAGGTCTCATGGCGCTGTGCTTTCCTCTGTGCAGCCCTTCTGATTTCTGGTGGCTGATAGAAAATGAGCTCTAGTCCCAGAAGTAGTGAGATAATGTGAGTGACATGTTAAGACTTGGAGCTGGCAATTATCTAATTCTCTGCCCTATTTATTGTGACATTTTCTTTTTTCACTTCTCTGTTAGAATATCCGCATACGTTCTGTGACAGGAGTTGGGTTCTACATGCCGGCAGGGAAGATCAAAGGCACATTGGCATCCCGATTCCTGATGGTGGATGGTGAAAAGGTGGCCACTGGATCATACAGGTAGGTCACCCTTGCTTAAGGCAAAGCCATATTCTTTGTGTAAAGAATGGCTTGTGTCTTTGCTTGAGAGTCTTCTTCCCATGGCATTCCCTTTCTTACCCTAGCCTCTGTAGTCTGTTTGGCATCTGTAGAAATTGGGGTGGGATGACAGAGAAGGTGGCATAAAGCACAAGCTGTTCCACAGAGAACGAAACACGCCCATGCTCGTGGACCATTTCAGTGGGTTAGAGATAGTTCCACGCTGCATCAGGTGGTGGCCTGCAAGGACTCCCCACCAGCCACTGTGTTCAATTCTCTTAAGTGAGGTTTTCAGTCGGGAGACTCCTGTTCATGCAGTGCTGCTTTTATAAAAGGGTAAACTGTCCTTCAGAGTTTTAGGGCCTTTTCTTCCAGATCTGGTCTGCATGTCTAATGAAGAACAATAACAGAGAGCTTTGCATATCTATCTTGACCCATCTCAGCAAGGACATATGGGCAAATGGCGCAATGCTACATGTTCCCATATAGTGTCTTACATATTGTTAGGTGGGCTGGGTCAAGTATGCACCCAAAAATCTAATGTCAGTTCTGTTTCCTACTCTCAGCTTCACATGGAGTTCATCCCACATTGACAGAAACATCCTGCTGGTCTTGACAGGACAGCACGTGGAGATGTTTGACATTGAGTTTCGTGAACTCTATGCCATCTCCGAGGAAGTTAATTTCTACAAGGAGCTGGGTATTGCTAACCCATTCCTTCTTGGAATTGGGAAGCCAGGCCTTCATTCCTCCACCGTGGCTCGGAAGATCATTAACCCCAAGTATGGTTTAGTGGCAGGGGCAACCCGTGGTGATATGATGCTCTGGGCTTCACGACACAGGCAGGATAATCACGGGAACATGGAAAAGGAGGAAACAAGCGAGTCAAAGAAACGGTTAAATCAGTTTCTGAATGACTTAGTCACATTGGAGCAAGAGTTCCCAGAAATTGATCCACCTCTGGAGAATTTGAACAAGCTGAATCGGAGCCCTCAGAAACTGTTCTCCCGGCTCCAGATGGACCTGAAAATTAAATCCAAATCCAGAGAGTCTATTCGTGATGTGAAGAAAGAAGATGCGCAGGCCAATTCAAAGCAAGGAAAACGGTTTGCCAGTGGGCTTTTCAGTCGCAAAGCCAAACGGTCTCCAGGCTCAAGCATTGAGGCCAATTCTTTTGCCAGTGAAGGACATTCAGGAGAAGACCTTGGGAACATGAAACTGGAATATGAGCGGCTCAGCATTGGACGTGCCAGTGTTCGGAGCACTGAAGGAATCTCAGGTAAAACCCCTTCTACCAGCATATTCTACTTGTTTGTCCCTTAGTTCTGAGTTTGGTTGGTTGGTTCAAACACACTCAACTTAGGCACCTCTGAGTACATTCTGTTATTTCCTCTGTATTAAAATGAGTGGGATCAAAGAAGAGTAGAAGTTTTATCAAATGAAGCGTAATTCTGAAGGCACTTTAACAGCAGTCTTATTGTAATGTTGGTACTTCCCATGTCAATGTTTTCTGATGCTTCTCAGCAAGCAGGTATGGGGCAAAGGGAGAGAAAGGTGAATGTCTCCTTGTGTAAAACAAGTTACCTGTGCAGTTCTTGAAGTGCATGCCCTAATAGCAGTATGTTCAGTATTGTAGTGGGTAGCACGGTGCAGACATATTTCCAGTAACCCCTCCTTTCCTTATGTGGGTTTAGTCAGGTGCGTTTACTGTGGCAAGGTTACTGGCGGAGAAGAGTGGAAAACAGGTTTATGTTGAGGTGAGGGGGCAAGGATTGGAGGAAAGAGTGGAAGTCCCTTTAGTTTACTCCTTAATCACCTTCTGAAATGAGGAAGAAGGTCATGAAAATAGAAGCTATGGAGTACTGGGTCTCAACTTTTCGTTCTTTGCTAACATGATTGATATTTTCACCAAGTCCTTCCAAGGCTTCATCTGGTTGAAGACACAAATGATAAAAGATTTCTCCCAATTTATGGGTTCATAGCTAACTTCCCAAAGTTTTAGATGTTTTGTCAAATTGAAGTAAATCTGTGGACTATTCAGCCGGGTTGTCTTCCTCTCTCGGGGTGTCAATACATCCTGCACCAGCAGGAAAATAAACTAGTTCCAGGGAGAAAATTTCTCCTCAACTTGTCTGGCCAGAGACCATTCTGTGCTCTGATGAATGCGAAATGCAGGCGTAGAGAGACTGAATTCCCTTGAGACTGCCATGGTGTGAAATGGAAAGGCATTCTCTTGAGACCAAAAAGAAAAGCAAGGTATTGGGAAGTCAACAACAGCGATTGATTAGGTTCTTAGAAATATTTCTGGCTGAATGAACAGACTCAAAAATGCCAAATGAACACAAGAAAGAGGAACTGTAAGAAGGCAAGGATAGTTTACTTAAGACTATAGTAGACCCATTTTAGGATGTGCGTTTGGCATTTGGGGAGGCAGAAGTAAACCGTGGTCTAAAGAGGTCCTCTCTCCAAATCACTTTGTCTTGAGCACAGACAGTATGTGCTGCTGGGCCCCATTTCTCAGAGTCAGGAAAAACAATTGGTGAATACCTATAGGGAGATGTGCAGGCATTGCCTCACATAGGAATGGACCTGAGGGCTTGCACTACCCTCTAGTGACAGAAGTAGAGAATTGTGTAATCTCCGATTTGTCAGCACTTTACAATATCAGAGATTCCCTATGTTTCTCACTGTCAGCTGTTTTAAAGCAGACGACCTGCCATTCCTGCAATGTCATGATGAAATTAGGCCCAGACTAAGGCACAAAAGACATTGATATGTCTAGTTGAACAGGGGGACGTTGCGCCCTTCTGGGGCATTGCACAGTCAGGGCAGCAGGGATGACCCTATTCCGTTTAACACGCTGGATCTGTGCCAGACAGTCTGATGCTTGGTCTGGACCATTTCCACAAAGACACTATCATGCTATTATGTTCAAGTTTTATTTATTGCCACTGCTACTTCCTGAGGGCTGCCACCTCTTTCAGTAAAGGGGAAGGAAGAATTGAGAACAGGTACAGGGAAGGCACAGAGGTCCAGCACACCTGCCTTCCCGCTGTGCTCTTCCTCACCTGATAAGTCTTTCCAAGGAGTCCGTGCAAGTATTTTTTTTTCAGTTTATGCAAGTTGAGAATGCCCGTTCATGGTAGCAACGGGAGACTCCATGGCTTTTGAAGTATGGTGTAAGTAGACTTAGGTCATCTGGTGTTGTAAAAGGCTGGAGGAAGATCACTGCTTGTGTGTTGCTTTTGAATTGAATCACTGTTCTTGAGAGAAAGCTTCTCTAGTCTAGAGGTTCCAAAGTGGCATGTGAACAGAAATGGTGGAGGGCGCATTAGAAAGATGGAGACTCATGAGAAAGAGGGGAAAAAAAGAGTTACCGCAGAGCATCCTGCAGCTACTTGATAAGTAGGGCGTGCTTCATTAGGATTCAATAAAAAACTCTTGAACATGGGCCTGGAATAGAGTTCCAGCTTCAAGATAAAAATAGGAGGTACTTTGTTCTTGGGTAACGGTAGGACTGACTTAAAAAAAGTTTTGAAAGTTTAAGTTGTCTTTGAACAGGTCTAGTAAAAACTGATGCTGTGATTATCTGGATGACAGAAGGGAGATAAGAAGTGGAAATGAAGGAGGGGGAAGGTGCTTGGTACGCAGGCAGGTTAGGATGCAATTATTCAAAGCTTCACAGTTTGAAATAGCTGCCCTTACCTTTTGTAAAGATTAAACAGCACACTTAAGCCCTGTGGGCCTGCCTGTGCACACATCCTCCAAAGTCACTATTAATTCTGTAGCACCACAGAGACACATCCCACCTTGCAAATGCATAGAAAGACCAGATCCACACCCTGAGTAGCTTGTAGAGTAATTGAAAGACATTATTCAAGCAGACTAAAGGTCAGGTTCAGTCTTCTAGGAGCAAATGGTGATGAAGAGAATCCGAACTGTGAGGGGAAGTGATGAAAGTGCGTTCTGGGACAGAGTCTGAAAATCTGTCAGGGTATTTACATGCTAGAAAATGATACCTACAAGTCAGAATTGGGAGTCTGGAAAATACAAGGGCTACAAATGGTAATGCCCCAAACTAAGTGTCCAGATTAACATTCTGAGGTGTTGTCCTAGCACACTGCACAGAGATTGTGCTTTGTCTTGCAAAGCTTTCTTAAACCACATCATCAAATTGACACAACTCCTGAATTTCACTGTTGCCCTCTTTGGAGCAGAACAGCAGCAGCTCTGAACCTGACCAGAATCTTGTTCATTTTAAGCTGCTGCTGTGCAGACTGTGATCAGCAAAGACACTGATGTTTGTGTGCAATTTCTGGGAAATCCTGTAAGGGTTTGAAAGCTGTATGCCTTTGGAAGACACTGGCTTTTTGTTTTGTTTTCTACCCTGCAAGAAGCAAAGTGGACTCGTTCAGAAGGGTCTGCTCTCCTGAGTTGCTCCATACATCAACCTTCGTTCCTCATGAGTGTTGGTTGCAGAACACATATACTTAATTACACTTAGTAATTGTTTCACTCTTGGGTGTTTCTTGCAACAAGAAATGGGATTTACACGGGACACTGCAATACCACAGAAACAGCTGCTTAGTTATCACCAGTGTTTTTCAGCTGAAGTGGGATCCAGGTGGTAACTGGAATTTTCAGCCTCTTTTCTAAAGAGAAGGAGGGGAATGTTGTTCGGTACATACAAGGAGGGTGTTTGCTCTAACCGTAGCAGGATCTGTAGAAAAAGGTCAGAAGACAAGAGTAGAAAGTGGGAAGAATAAAGGAGTTGGGAGTTGAGATTAAGCAGAGGAGAACAGACACTTTTGAAAGTAAACATGAGGGTCTTGAATGTGATAGAGACAGGGAGGGGAACAGGGGTGGTGAGGAGATAGGACTAATGATAAACTCAGTAGTAACATACAGAATGAGTCAAAAGGGGGACAGGAGGTAGAATGAAATGCCATAGGGAGATGTGGGGAGGAGGCGGTAGCATACAGAGCAGCCACAAAAGTGAGGGCAGGTTTGCAGTTCAGCCTCCCACGTGGATAGCAGTGAGTTGCAGTGTGGAAGAAGGTGGAGAGAAGAAGGGGGAGAGGAGAGAGCTCTCCTCTTCCCTGTCACCTACAGATGAGGAAAACATTGATCAAATACCCACAAGCAAGAGAGTGACATGAAAAATGATTCACTTGAAGCTTAGTTCAGAGTCAGTGCTTGGGTTGAAAGTTCCCTCACTTTAGTAAGGTTGAGACTTCTCAGTAGCATATCACCATAACCTGTGCCATTTTTTCCTCCCCATTCTCACCCTGTACTGACCACCGGCTCCAACTGCTTGGGAGATGCATATATATCTTCCTTCTGTACAAATATGTGAGTGGGGTCTGTCCTTGTTCAGAGTGACTGCAAGCCACGTGGCAGCCCCTCTCAGTCCATACTGCCCTGGGCTGTAGGTCATGTAAGCCTTGATGAGCTCAGAGCACAACAGTTCCCTTACTTGCAAAAGCCTCTGCAAACATATTTTAGTACAGTGCTTGAAAAAATATATGCTGGGGCATCCGGACCAACAGTTGGCTGTAACGAAGGAGATCAGACAGCAGTGCAAGCCTTGAAAAGTACAGATACTGGGAGCAGAAAGAAGCCATAGAGTGAGCGATGAAAAAAACGAAGATGATAAAAAATTAGGGCAGCATACTGTGCTACTTAAGTGACAAACCCTGGGGCCTTGGGATTTGTTTTGCAAAGGAAATGGTGGAAGTACTGGCACTTGAGATGTTTAAGATGTGGGACATGAAAAAACCTGTACTGAGAATGTGTGTGGGGATCAAATGGATGAGATGACTTGACTTTTTTTAATTGTTTTTTTCATCCCTCACTCTTTGGAAAACATCCCACCCAAGTCGTGGCCAGAATGTTTTTCAGTGCCAACTGGGACCTTAGAATACCACTGAAGCTGGCCTGGGTACAGGCCAAAGCCTGGAAATACTTCTCCAGTGTTTTTTTTTTCCACAGTATACTCTGAATTTGGTCTTATTTTAACGTCTCTTCATTTCACAGTAGCAGGAAATAAAACCACAAGAGAGTGCAGAGTAATGTAGGTCTAACACAAGGTGTAGAGTAAATAATGAGAAAGGATTGAAGTGTCAGTCCAAACTTTATCCAGGTTTTATTTATTTACTTAACGTTAACATTACTTTTAACTTCTTTTCATTCCAGGTAACCTGGGTCCAAACTCCACTACGAGTGATAAAAACAAACCATCCGCCTGTGTGTTATCTTGATTGGGAAGGATTGTCTGGAGAACTGAAGACTGAACAAGCTGGAACAGTAACCTCTTGATTGATTTTTTTAATCTACAGCCATGTCCTCACGCAATGGTCTGTCAGGCCACTGCGTGGTCCTGGACGTACCTGGCACCCCCAGTTCAAGCACATTTACTGGGTGAGGTGTAGACTTTGGATGGTCGGTCCCTTAAATGAGGGTTAGTGATGAATGTATTAGTCCATATGTCTGTGTGCACACATATTTTATATATAAAAACAACTGTGATGAGTGGTCTCAGAGCTCGCTCTGTGTCCAGATAAATGCAGGAGATTTTCTGACTTACTCGTGCTGCTACTTCAGTCTGTCTTGCTACAGACTCAGAATCACTGTGTTGCATTGTTTACTCTACTGCACTGCAGAAATGTATTGGTCTGACTGGCTGGAAGGCTAAATCAAATCGAAGTGGCAAATTCTGGGTGAAATAAGGATGTTTACAGAGAACGTAGCAATCCTTTGTCCATAAGGAGTCTTCCTGTAGATTCCTGTTGTCACTTGTCCACACAGAAATGAGTGGCTGGGGAGAAGGGCTTAGCTAACAGAGGCCACCAGATCACTATCTTAACTGTTTCATGTCATAAATACAGCAGTTGAACAAAGTGATTTAGCAAGAATGTAGTAAAAAGAAAAAAATTGAATATAGGAGGATGTTTAATCTGCAGTTGAGACTGGGTCAGGAGAAATGCCTTATAAGGGGGACTGGGCAGGATCCGGGATCAATAATGGAGCCTTCAGTGGCTGTTACAAAATCCTGTTTGTTGCTAATTCACCAATACTTTGCCATTCATGGGAACTGAAGGATTAAGGAGCACAGCTTTGAGGACTGAAAGAGGACGAAGAGGAGGCATACAAGCTTTTCAAATGTTCCTTTTTTTTTCTTTTTTCTTTTTTTTTTTTTTAACCTTTCCAAACTCTAAGTCATGCCAAAATTGAGAGCTTTGATCCATAAGAAGCGCTGTATGCAATCGTACCAAAGACCATCTAATCTGCTATCCTGTCTCTGAGGATAGCTAGTAACAGGTGATCACAGAAGCGTAAAATCTAAAGCTTGTATACAGCGGTCTTTCTCTGACACCGTTCCAGCAGTCTATGAACTTTCTGAACTGGCAGTTCCTTCTGGACCTGGCCTTAACGAATGCACTTAGTCCCTTTTTAAAAATCCTTTTCTACTTTTGGCCTCCACAGTGTTCTGTGGAAGTGAACCCTGAGCACATTGTGTGGTATGAAAAAGAACTGTTTTCAGGCTGTTTTAATGGTTTTCTTTATCATTTCATTGAGTTACCCTAATTCTTCCACTGTCACATGTAGTGATGACCACCACTATTCCTTGTCTCTTTGCCACTTGTGATTTTACAGACCTATATCATATATGTCCTCAGTCATCACTTTTTCCAAGTGGCAGGTCCGTGGTATATGCAGCTATTCATTATATGGGACCTGTTTGACACCTCTGTCCTCTTGTTTACTGGCCGTTTTCCAGTTCTACGCACTAACAGAGTACAGAAGTGGGTTGGTTTTGTTTCTTTAGTGTGTGGATTGATGTTTCACTCTGCTTTCTTGCCATCTAAATTAAATACTCTGCTGTCATAAATAAGCCCTCTTGTGATACGTAAGAAAAATAAATCCTAATTGTAAGTAGACACCTGAAAGCTAACATACCTACTTGCCAAAAAACTATTCAGACATCAGAAAAACACAGGTTTAGTTTTCTTTCTTTTTTTGTTTAGAGAAACCATCTGGGTTTTTTCACCTCACAAAGAATTCACAGCAAAAGCAACTGCTGCACTCCCAACACACAACAAGCTGTTCCAAAGACTCTTCTAGGTGCTGGGTTGCAGTAGGGGTTGTTACACTGAAACAGCTGCCTGTAGTTGGTGATAAAATATGATTAATTGGTTGATTGCTTGATTAACTGACTGTCTTTCCTGGAAGTGTATTTAACTCAAATGGCAAGTAGATCTGTTTTACTCTTGAGTTTACCCTGCAGAACGTCTTAAGATCCTAAATTTCCACAGGTATTGTGCCCTCTGTTATGCATTCTCACTCAGTGGGTTAAGTGCTTGCTACTCTGTACAGCTACTCTATATAGCCTTCTGGGAGCAAGCTGTAGTTTTACAGCTGGGTCTGTCAGCTCCTATTATCAGCAGTGTTTTATACAATTATTCCTGGTAATGGGAGAAATGAGGTGTTTGAAATGACACCGTCACTTGGACGTAGATGTAACTTAATACATGAGTTACCCTGTTGGCTTCAGGGGTACTGCTCGTGTGCCAAAACCTATTTGCGGTATGTTTGTGGGGTTGTCTGAAATGGCTTGATTTTGCCATATTTCTGTTTTTCTTCAGATGTTTGTGAGATTATTTTTCTCTCTCCTTGTATTTATTTCACTTTGTTAGCAGAGATCAGAGATACATTTATCAGGCCAACATTGTTCCACTTTTTGTTCTGATAAGAACATTGTCATCTGGTGCTTCCTTGTTCTTCCAGACTTTTAAAATATTTATTTATTTTTCAATTGTGCAATAGGTTAATTAACTAATTAGTACCATGTTGATATATATGGTCAGGTTTTCCAGGAAGTCCTTTATCTCTTTGGTTTTATGTCTTTGTTGCTTCATCTGGGGTGGAGTGAATAGTCCGAGAATAGTCCGAGAGGCTGATCTCACTTGCCCTTCCTTTCCTCTGTGCATGCTTATTAGCATGCTTTACTTTCTCTTTCCTATGATGGACGTGAGAGCACTTTTCTTTAACCTTGTCAACTAATAGGATCTCCCTTCCAGTGAGAGTCTCTTCTGTTTTGTTGCCACACCAGTTCCTGAAAGATAGTGTTCACGTGTTTTTGAATTCCTTCCCCCATCACAGAAGTCGAGTCTCATGCCTTGACTCCAGAGGCTCATAGAACTCCGTAGGCTTATCACGCACTGTTTAATTACTTAATTTGAGAGAGCAAACTTGCTTTCTTGCATGATATCAATCTGCTCCTTTAAATCAGCCTGACTCTTTGGGGATGCATGCAGCCTTGCCGATTCCAGAGTGGATGTTTCAGACTCTGGTGGAACTTGTTCTTCCCTGAAGATAAGATCAGCTGAACTTGGACTATTTGGCTGCTCCTATGGCGACAGATCTGAGTCTGGGTGAGGTGACCACGTTTATTTTGACTAGTTTTGCTAATTGTGGTTCTTGACGAGTGCTAGAAACCTGAGGCTGTGACCTGTAATCTCTATCACTCTCCAGATAAAATGTGGTTGATGGTGCTGGGGAGTAGAGGGGCAAGGAGCAGTGGTTATGAATTCTGTTGAAAGTCTCCTAGCGGAGGCTGAAGGTACAGCAGTACCTACAGCAGTCTTCAGATAAGCAATCATTTGCTCCTTGCCCAAGATGCCACCTCTTGCAACCAAGTCACTGACCTCCCAAGGGGGCGGGAAGGATGGGCGACATTTGTTGTTCTGTTGCTATTTCAAAGAACAAGATTAGCTCTTTTGGGCATCTGTGTCCTGATCCTGGATAATCCCAAGAGGATGCCGGTTCTCTGGGTCTTGTTTACTCTTTGGCTTGTCAACCCAGGTTTGCTGATCCGTGTGATGTACCATGGGGCCAATGCTTGTGGTCCTGATTTTGGACAGCGAGTAATGAAACTGGAGCTCACGGCTTTTTCTTTCTGGCGTGAAATGGTGAGAGGTTCTGAATGAGCCTCTTGGCTGAATGCGTGCCTTCTGGGTTTCCTTTGGTATGCATTTGTATACGTGTCCAGTGAATTTTGCTGGAGACCTTTTCTATGTCAAGCAAATAAACTCTTTACTATGTTACATTCAGGTAGTTTTGTTCATTGGTGTCACTTCTAATTTCTCAGCTACGGTTCCTGGGATTGGGGAATTTTTCTGTTTATTTGCCAGGAACCTGTATGTTTGGATTAGAGCAGGTTTCTGTGTAGCACATGAACATCTTTGGCCAATGTTTCGCGGTGCATGTTAAAAGATGTGTGGGCAGCTAAATTCCCCACAAGTACAGTGTCACGTGGCTCTGACTACCTTCAGAGAGACTTAATTCATTCCTGCTTTCTTGTTGCTGGAGTAGGCTGTAGCAGATGTCCACTTCAGGTTTTTTTTTTTTATTTTCTATATTTTTTACTACCGCTTGCTTTGCAGCTGAACTGTACCTTGCTGCAGCTATAAATGCATCTGACTAAGTGCCACCTCTGTTTCCCTTTCCATCTTTCTTATATAATTTGTACCCATCAGCAATGACATTTCATTTATGAAACCAAGTCCCTCTGCTACATTTCAGTTTTACCTGGTACAATGTAATCCTTGACATTTAAGTAACTCCCAGGCTCTTGTTTCCCATGCTCCCTTTGTTTGTGTATACAAAAGCCTGTTTTAAAATTCCTGACCATGTTTCAGAATAAATCCAGCCTCTATTTTACTTTTGGGCATTAAGGTACATGAAAAAGTATTTGCAGTAAACAAAATCTTCGTCTTTCTTCCAGTGTTTAAAGTCCGCATAGCAATTGCGTTCGTAGTGTTTAAGAGGAGTCTGTCTAATCGAAGCCCGTTTCACAGGGTATGTCAGGGCTCCGTGGATCCTGAGCCTCTTTCTTCATAGTATTAGCACCGACATCACTTTATGCCTGTTCTTTTTCTGCACTTGTTTTAGGGAGGTTCTCCAAGAAAGTAAGATAAATTTGTCCTTCCCCCCGCTTCGCTGCTGCTTTAATATTACGCTTTCCTCTTGTTTCTTGACACTTTTGCCAGTGCTCTTTTAAAATGGGAGAGCAGTCCAGGAATGAATGACCCCTTTGTGTCCCTAGACCTTCTGTCCCCAGCCTGCTGAAGAAATGCAAATGTGGGAATCCTCATTAATAAGCAAGGCTTAGGAAAAGGACAATCACTGACTGTAGGAACCATCTTGGAAGAGAAACCTATAGATGTAGAAGAAACGGTAAGGCTTTTATGCATGTAGCAAGGCTGGCAGATGTTTACCTAACTCTTCGCACAACACTTATTTCTGATTTTTCTTTCAAGTCTGGGCACGCGTACTTGGGGAGTTAGGGTACAGAGAACCACAGCATAACATACAGCACCCCAGCTACTCCATTCTCACTCCCAGTGAGGGCAAATTTGTCATGCTTTTCAGTAAGGTCAGGAAGTAAGGGACAGTAGCTGAGAAGTGTCTGCACAAGAACTTTGGGGCAGAGTAGCTGGTGTATCCTAAACTCATAACATAATGTGTTGATGTCTTGATTTTTGGAGATGTTTTTAATCCTGCTTCTCTTTCCCTTCTCAGCCTGTCTGTCTGCAGTATCAGCTTCTTTTGCTAAAACATTAGTATGTCACTTGTAGGAGAACTGTAAGCATAAAATAGCCCTTCTGCCTGTCTCAGGTAGAAAGCAGCGACTTCTAGATGACGGGGAGGGCTGAAAGCCATGATTTTACAGACACTGGATGTGTGAAATTGCACATAACCAGGAAAACACAACCAAAATAATTTGTGCGGAAAGCATAGAAGCAAAGTACAATGTTTGAATAATAAGGATTGTGGCTATTCTAGAGGGACTGAAACCTAGCACATAAAAATGAGAGCTGATTTTAATGCATATACATACAGTAGCATAGGGAAGGATCAGGGAGGTCAGGTTAAGGACATTTCCCACTTGTGAGTATTGACTGCATTCAGGGGGTCCTTTGCCTTTTTAATTTATCTAAAGCAAAAAAGTAGCAGATTTCCGATGTGCAAGGAAGAAAAGTATATTGCACCAGAGGGCTGTAGACTGATCAGCATTCTGCATGGGCGCAGGGGTGGATTTGGCACGTGCCTGCTGTGGGCTGAATGAACATCCACATTTCTTCAGCTATTTGATTTACCAAACTGGAGGGGCTGTTACAGGAAGGATATTGCTTTCTGCAATTGGACCAAGAGCCGATCAATTGCAGGATGGAGCACTAATATCAAGGCTCTCCAGCCTTTGTCCTGTGACAGGTGTTGTGCCCTGTTATTTAAAAGTGCCCAAAGCAGAACTCCCAAGCCAAGGGCTAAGACGTATTAGCTAAATGAACTTGAAACCATGGGGTGACAAAGGAATAGGAACACTTCCGCAAGCTCTGCATCCTTGTGATATGGCTGGTGGGACATGTTGGTCTATGCTTCCCCTGAACTGGCTACAGACTAATGTTAGGATGGAGAATGGAGGGGGAGAAATGAGCACACAAGAGAGCGGGCTGCTTGCTCTGGAGCTGGATCCTCCACCGTGCATTAAAAACAAAGGCTGGTTTGTGTGCCAACAGGGTGTGTGGGATAGGAATGTCAGTTCTCTGTATCTGTGGAGCTGCAGCAGCCCAGGTCCGGGGTTCTGCACACTTGGGATTGTAAAGAATATAAATGTTATACCTGAGTGTTTATGTAGGCAGACCCTTGTGTCTGAGGTTCCCCCTTGGACACAAGAAAAGGTGTAAGCGCTGCTCCTTGATTATAAAGGGCAGATCCATACTTGCCCCTTCTTGCGTTGTGTGGTGGGTGTTGTGCTTAAGAAATGCAGGGGCTCTTTCATTATTATTATCACGCTCTGGCTTTTCTGAAACTTCAGTGCTAGAGGAAGCAATAAGGAACTTCCAGGTAGCTGGGGTTTAATGTCTGTGGAGGGGACACTTCCACAAAGAAAGATAATTAAAAGGAAAAGCTAGCTCCCTGCAAAATTACAGTATATTTGGTGAAACTCTGTGTGAAATCTCGAGGTGGAGATGCTAGACAACCTTGGGAAAAGGGCATTTACTTCAAGTGTTTGAAAAGAAAAGCTATTTAAACTTTGAAAGAGCTATTGGTTTTATTGTTGCAATATTTATGATCCTCTCTTTATAGGTCATGCAACCATTTCCTTAGTTATCCTTAATCTCCTACCAGAAATTCTTTCCCTTGGCTGGCAGTCTCCTTGTGCTGAGCACTTGCACTGCAGAAACAGAAAATAGCAAGTCTAAACAAAGTGGGATCATTTATAGTCATCTTGCTAAGTGCACAACACATCTGCAGAAGGATCAGTTGCTCTGATTTAGCGTGACCATTAGTGACATTTTGCTGCCACTGAAAGGAAGAAAATGGCTCTGCTTAGTGTCCTGAGGTATAACTGCAATAATCATAGACATTAGAAATGGAAAAGGCCACTAGGTCGTCCAGTCCATTGCTCCACTACAATGCAAGGCAATTCACCAATGTACCTTCTTTAGAACTCGGTAAATTATTCTACCCCTTGTTTGAGATTCTCCTTCACAGCCTAATAAATCTCATAGGAAGGAAGTTAAAAAATAACTTTTGGGAGAGGTACAGTAGGCAGAAGTTCTGACAGGCATTGCACTGAAATAATGACCTGTCTCCTGGTTCATCAAAGCATCTGCCATTGCCCTTTCACAATGAGGACACTATAATACATTCACTTCCTTTGTTCTGTATTTATGACTGCAGCATATCAATAAATCAAAAGTTTTCTGGAAGGAAAAGTTGGAGCGGTCTCTACTGGTTTCTCACCAATTTCCAAACCGCTTTTAAAGATGTCGATTCAGCTACAGAGCTAAAGTTATGCTCCTGCTAATCCAGATTCATTTCCCTGCACCCAATGGGGTTGTGCTGGATTTACACCGGAGTTTCTGACAGCACAGTATGACCAACAGCTTCCTGTTTGCATCCAAGGAGACAGACTCACCAGAACAAAGAGCGAGGCAGACAAGCACAGGCGCCAGCTACAGATGCGGTACCCTGCAGCCAAAAGGAGGGTGCTGTTCCAGGCAGGCTCCATCTTGTTTCAAAATCTTCCACATAAGTAGCGCTTAGTATAAGTAACTGGGAATTCACCCATGCACGGCAGCGTGGTTAACGTGAGGAAACCTTTGGAAACGCTGTAGGGTCTTTGCATTGAATACTGCTGCGAAAGCAACTGCTGCAATAGAAGGTCTTCTGGAGCAGTTGGGCTCCCTTCATAAACACGGGCTCCCTGCCATCTTTAACACAGCCCTGGTCTGGAATGTCTTGGAAGAGTAGCTTAAATGCACGTTTGCCTTGCCTTTGTGCACTAGCACTACCCTGTGGAAGCCGGGCCGCAGGTTACAATAGATAACAGGGTTGGTTTAGGACCTGATAGAGCCTAAACCCACCTTCTCCAATCCAGCAGCAGAAATCAAGCGTGGTCCAAGCAGTGGAAGCAAACAGACTAGAATTGAGCTGCTGTGGGCTCTTGAGAGGGAACACGCTTTCTTTTTAGCGAGGTCCTTGAATCCAGAACAGCAGTCATGAGAGAAAGAACATTTTGCTTGCTTTCAGAAAAAAAAAAAAAAGCAAGCCCCAACAAACTGTTGACTTTCCTCTAGCAAACCAGGAGTCACTTTAGGGCAGGGTTAAGAGGAAAGCCCTGGGATTTTTGCTTGCTTTTTCCCAAGAGAGGGAGAGAGAACCTGGTGTTTTGAGAAGGGCTGTTTGAACATGATGGAAATCCACTGGAATCCCACTTACCTTTTTGTTCCTCATGCAAAAAGGAAACAGCACGGCAGACCAAATGCTGCTGTAGCCCCTGAGCAAACGAGCCCTCCTCCATTGATGCCTCTTGTGTATTTTATCGGTATCTCCTGGTACCAAGAAGTCTTGTAATTGCTCCCAGGAGTCGGCCCAAGGGCTTTGCCCACACAGCCCCACCCAGAACTCCCAGCAGCAGATCCCGTGGCCGCCACAGGGAAGCTGCTGGCAGGTTTTCATCGAGGAGGTGACACAGAAGGCTATACTCATGAACCTGGGTTTGACTTTGCTGCCAACTGTTGCAGAAGAGCTGGGACAGCAAGTGAGTCACGGGTTTTGCATGTCGTCAGGTTTGAGTAGTAAAGAGAAAAAGAGTTTGGCCCACCCAGCTTTCCTGTTCTTTGTTCTTGCAGCTGCTGGAGGCAAAGTCATGGGAATGGCTGGTGCTGCCTCCCTCAGGGCTGGCCAAGCATCTCTCACATGGGGTGACCTTGGGCCATCTTCCTTCGCTGCTCTTCTTCCTGGTACTCGTATATCCCTTTGTCACCGTCGATCTCCCTTCTGCATCCCCACACAGCCATCTCTGCAGGGTCTTTGCCAGGGACTCCCTGCAGCTGATGAGGGATGATGCAAGGGCGAGGAGGAGACTGCAGCTGATGAGAGCTCTGTCTGAGGGACAAAATACGCCCTTCTGTGTGCAACGCTGGCCCTAGATCCAAGAAACCTCCCATGTAGCTTCCCACTCCCTGGCACGTAACATCTTCCCCACGTTTTTCCCACCATCATGACCTCATTATTCCTCGCACCGAGGTTTTCAGTAACCACATTTTTTTACTGATTCTGATTTTATGCTGTCTTTCAGCTGATTTTATGCTGTCTGTCAGCTGATTTTCTCCTCTGTCTGTCCTACTTATGATGCTCCCTTCCGGAATTATTCTTACTTTCTGTCCTCAGGTCCTGCCACAATTAACCCTGGGCCCCTATGCAAGTGTCAGCAGTCCAGTTAAACATTGGGGGTGGGATTTTTTGGTGCTGGTTTTGGAGTTTGGGTGGGGTTTTTTTTTTTGTTTAGGGTTTTTTTTTTATTTAATAAAAATGTAACTGTTACGCTTCTCCATCAAGCACCAGTTTTGGAAACTTTGGGGGAAAAAAGGAAGCCAGTGAAGGGGGAATAATATAGCCACCATCCAAAGTGTGAGAGAGTTTAAACAGTGAAATTGTAGCTTTAAATCCCTAACCAAAACTGACAGCAACTTCTGGTTTTTTTTCTATTTCACCTGGACTGCCTGAAGGAGGCACAATTTGCCACACATCGGAAAAGGAAACTGATTTCCCTCCCCACCCCAGATCTTCTGCCCGGCATTCTGCACACTCCACCACCCTATCCTCCAGCAACTCCTCAGTCTATCCCCTCTTCTCCAGGCCCCACTCCTCGTTTTCTCCTAATGTTTTTCTCGCAGAGCATTATTCCTTCTTGCTGTCTGTGCCCAGCTCACTAGACCAAAGAAGGGCAGCCGCTTTCGCCGACGGTATTGCTTTCAGTCCCGCTAACAAGCGCGGGACAGCCCTGTGCTTTCTTGCTTGGGAGAGTCTCGCCTCCACAGACTAAGGAGAAACGGCAGCCGTTCTGCTGGCTTTGATCTCATTAATAACAAGGGACAATGGGAGCCCTTTTGAATATGAGGGGGGAAAAGCCTGAGTTCAAATAAAAAATTAAACAGCATGCCCAGTTAATTAGAACCACAGCAAAGCCTTGGCGAGCTGCCATCTTGAATTATGATACAGCTACAACTCCCAGAAAATAATAATAATAAAATTATATATATATATATATATATAATAATAATACACTTCTGCTGTCTTAATAAGAGTTTGGGATAGAAAGACAGCTGGGAGCTTCCCCCAAGATCAGTATTGATCGTACATGTATGATATTATCAGACGTAGGTTCCTTATTTCCCTCGCGTAAGTGCATGGGTATATCCATATCCGTAGTTCCTGTCGCACAGGGAAGGAGCTGGCAGGAGTGTGCCCTGCCCTCCTCTTTCTTCCCAACCTGATTTTTTTTTTTTTGTGATGGGGCTTGCTGACATAAATTGGTACATAAATGGGCATTGCACATGAAACTGGCTAACTTGGGAGAAATAAGATCTCCACTGTAGAGCTGAACCTTGGAAAATGGAGGGAGAAAGTGCCTGTAGCAGTTACCTGACGTCTAGCTGTAAAATTCTAATACTCTCCTGATGATGAAGGTGGACCTGTGACAATAAAATACTATAACTGCTTTCACACACCTATACTTTAGTTTTCATTTAGGTTCAGTAAAGGTGACTCAGAATAGGCTGCTGCCGGTGTCGAGTATCGCAGCTCTAACCAAGTTGGTGGAATGGGGAGGTTAAAAGGTAAATAAAATCTGGTCTGAAGAGCCGTGTGACCTCTAGCCTCAGCATAACTGCTCTACTCCTAGCCAATAATTCATATATGCACACTGGTTTGTGTTCAGCGCCGAAAGCATAAAGCAAGCATCTTCCTCCGCCAACACAGTGAAAAAATGGACCAAAAAAAGACTGTTTGGGTAAAAGAATACAGTATTATTCAAAACATTTTCCTAACCGCCTTTTTTCCATTAAAAAACCCCACTGTTACCATTGTTTTGTTGAAAAAGGCAATATTTAAAATAGCTTCAAATAATGTTAATGAAGCATTGTTTTATTTTTGCCTCCAGGAAAAAAAAACCAAACCAAAATACTATTACAAGTTGTTCTTTATTTAAGAACATTGCCATCATATTGGTAATTTTTTCCCTTTAGCTGTGGGGCTGACAACCTTCTCTTTTCCCCTTTTCCTTCCAACAGAATTATGTGAGCACGACAGCACAACAAATTGAAACTTCTGCTGAGCACTTTGCCCAAGACATGCATAAACTGCTTGTTTCTATTGCAACTGCATGTCTTTCCTGGGTATGACACATGAAAATAGGTAATGTCAAAATAAGCCTATTATATTAAGAACAGTTACAGGTGTGAAGATGGCTAACTGGGACTTAAAGGTTGGATCCTTGAATGATCCTGAACACTAACAGTCATTAAGGATTCTTTTTTCATGTTTTTTTGTAAAGTAGGAATGTTAGGATTAATCACCTGATCAACATAAAAATTTGAAAATGACATCTGACATTATCACCCTAATTTCCTCCTGTTATTCCATGTAATTCTAGTATTCATTACTTCTTTTTTTGCTGAAATTGCTCTTTTGTGTTTGTTCTCTGCTGTTGTAGGTGACCTAGAAAGGAAAAATTAATTGGGTTGATATCTGCTCTTCTCTTTCTTAAATACAAATTCCTTTTTCCTATCCCCAATTTTACAGCTCCCAGGCATACAAAGTATTACTTCCTCTCTCTCAATTGTTCCCTAAAAAGCTACGTGAAGGATGCAGGAGAATGGTTCAGAAAGCTTGTCACCACTTAACTGAAGGAACAGGAAATGCCAAATCCTTAGCGGATAGCTTTTCTGCAAATAATTATCACGGTAAATACTTTTAAATAAGGATAATTGGTATTTTAAACAGTATCAAAATTTTTCCAAATATTCATGTTTTATTCCTTTGGTACTTTGATGTCATATGCCTGCTGAAACCTCACTGAAGTCTTCTAGGAAAACGACAAATAAAAAAGCAGCTTCCAGGGGAAAGAAATAAGCAAGAGAATAACCTAATCAGCCTGTCTTTATATATAACAAGAGAACATCAATTCTTTTATTACTTTTTTACGAATAATCTTTTTAACAACAGCCATCTTCTTTTCCAGTGCTGCCTGCATTTCAGTCACGGATACAGTACAGCATTATATCATATGTTAAACGCCACATTTCATACCAAAACACTTAAACGTAATGCACCATAAAGAGCATCTGCACGATTTTTACTGTGGCTTTCCAAATCTCTTAACTGCACCACAGGTAACTAACTGGTTAATTTCTGTGCCCACTAGATTTCTGCCTCAGACACTTTAAGCAGCAGCTAAAGGACAGGGTTAGCAAAGACGATTTTTCAGTATCAGAAGCTTTTAGTGACTATCCAGAGTCCATTCAGGTACATTAATTTAAAAAAATCCAGTAAGCCTATAAAAAAGATGCTACAGCACAGTTGGAACTAATAAACCAGTGTCAGATCTAAAAAAACCCCCGACTTTCAACTCCAGATATCGAAGCTGCTTCTAGTGTTTTTTCCCCTCTCATTCCTGCGTTCAGAATTGTCCCAAATGGCAGAACCCCTTGTTTGTTTAGAGAAGTCCCTTCAAGCAGCCTTTTCGTGTACTGTATCCCTGTCAGGTGCAGCATTATTTGTCTCTCTGATATCACAAGTAAACTTCATTTTAAAAAAGAAAAGACCATGTATTTTCACGGCTTAAGGAGGTGAGATTGGAATAGTTAAAATGTTGTGGAATTGTCCCCAACACTGAAGTGTCCGTCTCTCTCTCAAGCTACAGTCCCTGTGAGGTTTGGTACTTTAAGACGTTTGCAGGCTGGGCCCCAGCCTGCTTCTGCAGAAGCCAAAGGGAGCACATTCCTACTGCAGTGAGACCGTTTCCCCTGAGCTTCAATGGTCTTTCACATCACTTGTCCACCACAGAGCAAAGGTCTTCCAAAAGTCCTCACCCCGAAAAAGAACAACCTTTCCCAGCACCTGGAAATGCACCACAGCCGTAGTGTAACACTGACATCCAGTGGATGAAAAAATGCAATTTCACCAGCCAACCTGGTGCCGGTTTTGGACAGAAGTGGCAATGGGGGAGGTATGAAAAAAAAAAAAAAAATAGGAAGAGCTATTTTGTTCATGTCTGGCTCTTATGAGAGCCAAAAACTAGCCTGGGAGCTGTGATCCCCCCAAATCCACAGATGAACCCAAGTGAAAACTTCCGAGTCATCCGTTATCATTTCAGATAAACCAACAAAATCTGCTTGCTTTCTACAGCTCAAATTTTTTCTGTAGTAGCACTAATCTACAGGGACATTGGAGCATGATCTTTTGCTCTACTGAAATGAAAATATCTGATTTCCTAGGCTTATGCAAAATAAATCCTATTCACCTTGCTTCCCATGTCCTGCTACAAGTGCACCAAAAACCTGAGCAAAATGTATGACGGAAAACCTGCAAAAGAACACCAGTAAGCAGAAAGGGAATCTAAACAGGGAAATTTTTTTTTTTTTTTTTTTTACTTATGGCAAAGAAAAAGCCAGCATCTTGGACATATCCTTCTCTTCTAGTGCATGCAATCCGTACTGTCGGTATATTAGCGATTTCTGCTCCCACCAAGGAAAACACATGTGGATATAGACAGGATACAGACAGTTCCTGCTCCATGAATAAACAATGAGGAACAGAGGCAAGGTGCATCCCCAATTTATACTACTATTTCATATTGATTTACATAGTGCCTTTTGCATTCCTCAACGCACTACAGCAACAAGTATGTACAAACCAAGTGAAAAGTCTTATTCAAATTTATGTGGCTCTTTCCCCCACCAATCAATGTAAAAATCAATTACCATTACTGAACAGGGAAGGCACCAAAAGATTCAGCGCTGTTTACTGGCTTGCGTTGCCTGAGTTCACATGGATCTTGTCTGCTGTCCATGCCAGCAGCGCACAACGTTTTCCCGTGCTGGCAGCTGTCCCTCCTGGTGATGACCAACCTGTGAAGGGCTCAATGGCTTGTCCGAGACAGACCACGTTTTCACTGAACACTTCCATAGACCTGTTCACTGATATGTCAGGCACAACACATCTCTATAGTTCTCTGTTCAGCACCAAAACGGTATTTTCAGCTGCCCCACTATCCTGTTGGTCAGGCTGTAACAGCATTCTCCAGAGCAGATCAAATGAAAACATTGCACTGGCATGCAGCCCTGGGTGAGGTCAGGAAGTGACAGCCATTAAGATAACAGCAGCCTTTGAAAATATTGGAGAATGAGCACAGAAATTTGGTACAAGCAAGAATACCTTTTCTCCTCATAGTTTATCCTCCCCGTGGTTCTATTACTCCATACTGCTTTTTCCCCATCAGTTTCATAGACTTACACACTCCTCTGGCCATGCTCTTCTGCTCTGCTAATCCTAAACCCTTTTTTGTCCCATGTGGGTCCTTGCTTATACATCTCTCACCTTCTTCCTTCCCTTTCTGAGATCCAGCAGCGCTGCCCCATGCCCGCTCTCCAGACCCTTCCAGCCCGGGGCTAACACTGCTACACCTTATCCCCTCCCCCCACCTTCACATCGCCTCCCAGGAAAGTGTCCCCAGGAGAATGTCTGCAGGTCAGCTCCCGCCTCAGTCCCCCACTACCCCATCCCCACAGCCCTGTTTCTGGCTCTGCCTGCCCCATAGATACTGGAGCAGCGTTTTAACAATTACATTTATGAATGATATCATAGTCACTGCAAAACCATTTTTCACAGGTTTTCCTGATTGCTATTCACAGCTTCCACCTGAAAATTGTCAAAGTCCCTTTCAGCCCAGAGAGCCTGCAAAACGAAGGGACTGTAGACATGCCGGACTGAGCTGTCTGGAGTGCTGCGGCCTGCAAGGCCTCAGGCCTTGTTCCAGAGGAAACCACAGCCAGCTCTCAAAGCATGAAGGGCAAAACACTGCTGCGTGGAAGCTGACAGCTGAGCTCCCCTCAGCCCTAAGAACCCCAGATTCCACCCAAGAAAAGTAAAACGCCTGTTTTACTGGTAAGCAGGCGAGCCCGGGGCACTGGCCACCTCCCAGGCCGCCCTGAGGCTGCCGGGGACTAGCCTCCACAGCTGAAGGCAAGTCCTGAGGGAACACGGCCACCGGCTGGAGAGAGGTGAACCATAAAACTCCCTCCCCCCAGCTCGCCGCGCGGTGTACTCGCACGTCAGTGTGCGGGGACAGACGGCGACAGACCCAGCGGGGCCAGGGAAGGCGAACCGCGCTGCTGCCGTTTTGACTCGACCCCCTTCCCCCGCCGTCACTCCCCCTAACGGCCGCAGCGGCGCCCTCGCAGGCCCCCGTCACGTGCGCAACGGCCCGGGCCACGTGGGGCCGGTCAGGCACGCAGCATCGCCCCGCCCCGCCCACCGCTTCACGCGACCCGACACGTCCCTCCCCTGCGCGCTCCGGAGAGATTGACAGTGAAATCAACCAATCAAGAGCACGCTCTTCCTTCCCCTCCCCCCCCCCGCCTACGGTTGCTGTGTCATCCGGCGGGTGATACCGGGGGAAGTCGCCAGTTGGCTGCGGAGGCGTCGACCTCCCGCCAATGGCCTCACGAGCCGCATGACTGACATCTCCCCTGCCCAATAGGTGTTCCAGAGCGGGCGTGCCCGTGAGGGGAGGGGCGGAGCAAGAGGGAAATGTCGTTGGGGGTCGGACGGCAGTGTGGCGTTGTTGCCGTTCGGCGGCGGGGGCGTCTGGCGCCGCTGAGCGGCTACAGCCGCGGCCGTACTCTTTATCGCGTCTGCCCGTCACGGCGCCCCCCCCGCCCTCAGGGCCGGCAAATGAAGTGGGCGCACTGAGGCAGCTCCCGCCTCGGCCGAAGAGGGCCCCAGCGCTGCCGCGTAGGGCCCCCCAAGGAGAGCAGCTCGGTGGGCGGGTCTTGGCCCTGTTACGGTGTAACGGGCATATGCCTTCTCCAATGGTGTGCGAGGGTGCAACCCGCCACCCAATCAGTATCGCGGAAGGGCGGGGCAAGGAGGGGCGGGCGAGCGGGTGCCCCATTTAAGGGGCAAATCTCGCAGCCAACTGGCAGAAAGGAAGAGTGGGCGGGAGCCAGTGGCAGTTGCGAAGGGGGCAATGTTAACCGATGATAGTCAGCAAGTGGAGCCAATCAGTGACGGCGTAGTTACGCGGCGGCCCAATTGGAAGCGCTGAGAGGTGGGTGTTCCGCTGTGATTGACCTGGGCCGTGGCTAATGGGCGGAGAGATTCCCGCGGTCCTTCCCAATAGGCAGCGTGTAGGGGGCGGAAAGGGGAGCGGAGGGAGAAGACGAGCAGGCGGAGAGGCCAATCAGAGTGGAGATCGGCGGGGCGCTG